>NC_064877.1:45525000-45532500 GCF_943734665.1 Anopheles aquasalis
ATTCGTTGTTTGTCTTCGTCGGAGTAGGCCTACGCAGCAAGGTTGCCCGGAGTGACTGGCAGCGACTTGCAGTTCCCAGACCCATCACAGTAACCAACCAAGTTGCAGTCCTCAGAGAGTGGCACATAAGTGTGAAAAACAAGCCCTCCCTGGCCACAGAGGCCACATTACGCCCATGCCAAAAGGGAGGAAAAATAATAAAATCCCATCAAATTTCACGAACCAGCGTGAAACGATTTTCCACGAACCGTGGATCACTCGGTTGCTAAGGGAACGGAGGAAGATGAAAGCCATCGGGCCAGGCCCCTGTGAAGCTCACCAAAAGTCCGGGGGATTGGCTTCTCGGCGTCTTCTCGGCGCGTCTTGGCGACCACTTTGAGTGCTTCTGGCTCTCTTCCCCCTCATTACACCCCATTCCAGGTTCAAGCTGTGAAAATAAGCGCCTCGAGGCCACCGCCAACCACTTCTGCAAACACACAGCCACGCACGGAGTCGAACAAATCCCGAAATTGAAGAAACCCACCAAGAGTGTGTCCGAGTGGCCACGGTGCGGTGGAAACACGAAGAGGTTTAGCGAGCGCGCACATTTCGAAAGAATCTTGTCTAGTCCGTGGTACGCCATGTGGACTTTCGTTGGACTGCCGGTGAGGTGCCAAGTGGCATGCCCTCTCTGCAACTGTCAGCTCACACTAGTCGCTGGGTATGCGCTCATCTTTACACTCCAGAACCTATCCAGAGCATCAACGTCAGCAGCCTTCATCCTTCATCGGTTGCACCAACTGCGCGCCACCGACCTCAGCGGCAACCGGCGACTACTAGCGCACGCTAACGAGTGGCCGTGTGTTATAAATTTTTAACGAAACCTAATAACAATAATAAACCTGGTGGCCAAGTGCTAGGGGGCACCTCCTAGCACCGAGGCTGCTGGATCCGAGACAAGTGCTCCCGTTCGTTTCAATTGCCCCTTCGGGCACTAGTAGCGCGTGTAACGAGGGGCCCCCTTGTGGCGAACCCCCTCGTGGCGAACGTCAGATGCCAGGCCCTGCACCCACCACCCCAGCGATCGAGCGTATATTTATCCTCGCACCACACGGGGCTCATTCGTGAGTGCGGGACCGGTGAGTTGAGGCCGGGCCAGTTGTTAAGTAATAAAACTTTTTCATAAATTCATTTGATATTTATAACCCATTCGAAACGAATTCAAATGGTAATGGATGGATGGATGGTGGTTGTTACCCCGGAATTGAACTCTGCCAATTGCTCTATGGTCCCAGGTATGAAGGCAAAGACTGAAGGAAAAGACCGCTCCCCTGGACTGGCACCGCTTGCAACGCATGGCAGCCTCGCTTGCGGTACTCCTTTGTTAATGCTGATTTATGAGAACTTCATGCGCACGACACATCAACTGCATTCGCATTCGCATCGTGCTTGCATGCTGTGGCCACGACACGGGACACAATTCATCAACATACAAGAGCACCAACACACACCAACCAGTGCTCTGCAAATTGTGTCATTTCGAGCGCGTCTGCATCCACCATGATCCGATTAGCGAGCGAGCGAGTGAGAAGAACGTGAGAACGAGATCACTTACCTCACACTCCCGGGGAGACGTTTCTGGTGCTGATGCTGCAACGACAGTATACTTCACAAAATAAAACACCAACAACAAACAGACTGCACGCACTGCACGGCCCGTCGGATGCAGTCGATTACGCGAATCACGACGCGCGACAAACCGGAAGCACCGGAAGCAAACCGTCAACGGACGAGGTCACACGAGGATGAGAACCAGATGTTTTTGACGGTGATGATGTGATGTGAGCGCACAGATTATTATGAAAACGGCGATCCGCGTCCTAAAACACACTAAACTGACTGGCCTGGTGCTGCGGTTGTGGTTACGCCACAGGGCCGTGCCTTTTTGGCAAAGGGATGCCTTCGTTTCCGTTTCGCGATCACCATTAGCGACCAAGACACCACTACGCTGACGCCGATGGTGCATACGGTAGTTGGCCATGAAAATGACATCCAAACCTCCGCGAGCGAGCGAACGAGTGACTAATTTTTGAATGGTTGCCAATGGTTGGTCACTTCTTGGCCGAACGGGGCCAAGATGAACGCAACAGGCGTAACCGGTGGGTACTCGTCGTTTGATGTTACGCCGTCCACCCGGTCCGTCGAAAGTGGTGCACGAGGTGCGCGCATGCACGCTCGGTCAACCAAAGCGGCACGAGGCATTAGGTAAAGGTCAATGATTGGGACGTTGGAGAGCTGCATCGAAGGAAAACTGGATCACCGCCGATCGCTCAGTGATTTATGATGCCGAAACCGTCCCCCCGGTGGTTGGCCAGTCAAGATGCAATCGTAAACCTAATTTATTGGCAGTATTTGACGACGCGAAGCCGAGCGCTAGGAGGAGACCATCGCTAGTACCGAATAGTGGCATCTGAAATGAACTGTCATTTGCTTTTCGGCTGCTGCTCACTAAGCATGAGAGTCAGCAAGTACGCGATGATGATGATTAAATCGATCAGTTTTCAGATGGTCTTTTTTTCTACACATCTAAGAACGGCATATGTTTATGATGATGATGATGATGTTAACGATGATAAAAACGATCGATCGATGATAATGACGGTTCCCGGAATAAAATCTCTCGTATGTTGTTCAAGGTTGGTAGGTACAAGAGACATAGGATTGGACAGATAGTGAACAATGGCCAGTAGCCGTGGTGTGCCGTATAGAGATCTTGGTTGGCCGAACGATTTACCTGTTTTGATTTCTCTTTTATGCAATGGCGATCCTCGTTATGTGATTGGTTCTTTGTCCTAACTGCAAACGGCCCGCACGAATTGAACGATAATTGGCGCATTATCAGTTGCTTTGTGTGTGCTATCAATTAACAGGTAGCCCAGGGCCAGGGCTGCCACCATTTTTCAATTACAGCAAATCAGAAACAGGCCCTGTGTGTCATTAATTACCGCAATGGCTGCCACGATACTTTATGACAAATCGGAAAGGAATGGACGAGGTTCACCGATTCAGATCCGATCGAAGAACTTCCAGCGGCAGCAGACACGAAACTTGCTGAGAAAGCACATTAGACTATTTGCTTTCAAATCGATGCATTTTAGCGATCAATGACGATCAATGAAGTTGTTTTAGCACCTTTTTCATAATTTCCGCCATCAAACGTTCTCTGGACGCGGCAGTCCGTAAGTTTTGCAAGATTTTCCCGCCAGAATGTCGAATATTTGGTGTCTTTTTGGTTTACTCCATAAAACGAGCAATTTTAATGCCAAGGAGACTACGTACAGTTTGAAAGATAGCAAAAAAGTGTAGCTACCGACAGCCAACTCTTTGGTTACCATCCCTCAAAACTAGGTTTTCATTGCGAGCCATTTTTAAAGTTACTGATTTTGGGATTTCATCAGAAAGAAGTAGGAAATTCGTTAACATGGATAATGTTAGAATGGCCATGAAGATCATAGTGCTTTCGTGCTTAGTCCTGGTACCGGGGCCGCTTAACTAGTCGAGAACAAACGCACCTAAGCACAGAGGCAGATTATCGGTGCCAATTACCATCCCACGCTGAAGCATGCTACATTAAACAGCTCTGGCTAAACATCGACACTCGACCTTTTCCGTCCATCCGTCCATCACAACCTGGTGTAGGGCACACCAGGGCCGTGCAGGTGGCCAACAAAGGTGGTTTCTCATTTTGGCGGCCCAGGGGCGAGGGCCCAGCATCCTGCGAAATCTCTCGCAGACTCGTTAATTTCTATCGCAACACGTCGACGACGATGACGACGACGACGGCACTCGGAGTTATGCAAATACCAACCTTTGGGAAAAGCATGGAACCTCCATTTCGGAGCTGCTTGCTTGCCTCTTGCTTGTCTGCTTTCTACAGGGCAGACCATGAAAGGTTCTACCCCCGGAGGCCAACCATTTGAAGGTTCTCGTGGCATCGCATCGCAGAGGAAGATCCACAAGAGCGACCGGACAAGATCAAAGGCGTAGTTCCGCCCATCCGCAGTGTCCCGAGAGAGCGTACGGCGTCCCCTGGAACAGGCCCACTGTGTGTGTCCATTGTAGACAAACTTCAAGAGACTGCGGCCACAGCTAGGCCGGACGTGACTGAAATGAAGGAGTGAGTGTGCTGCTGTGCGACAGGAATACTACTTTAAAGTGAACAAATAGCTTACATTACCCGCACCACCGATGATGACGACCACGACCACGATGATGATGATGATGATGGCAAATGGCGATGGCCACCACCGGCGTCGTGAGATGGCTCACAATGGACGCCAGACTCTATCATCGTGGCCCGGGAGGTAGTTTCGTTCGTTCGCCCGGTGATAGATAAGAAAACAATCAAATGAGTCGTGGCCGTTGTTCTCTGGTGCATCATTCGCCCCCTTCCTCTCTCTCTCCTGTCTCTCTCCCCTGATGGCCAACAACGACCGCCATCGAGATCAACAACATTGATGTTCCGAAGTTTTGTTAGTTTACAGTTTTGTGTTCCGCCTTCCGCCAACCGGCCAGTGTCGACCATCGAGCCAGCCAGCTAGCAAACGCACATGTTCTTCTACCACACACGTATGTATGTGTGCAACGGAGGTTGCTGCGATGTGTTGCAAATTTATTGCTTCATTTATGGAATCTACTGATCCGTGGGCTCTGATAAATGAGCACGGAAGGTTAAATTTATGGTTCCTATTGCGTCGCCACCGTCACTACCCTCGATTCCGCCGCCGGAACTTCATCTTTTGTGGCCACGCTGACCATTCTTGCTCTTGAGCCTCGGGGTACGGTCGGTCGGTCGGTCCGTCGGACGTCCCTTTCTCCAAAAAGGCGGCAGCTCCCGCGGCGCATACACGGGAATGGTGGTTGATTGAGGCAGCAACCAGCGAGCCGGACCATGGCCCCAGGGTCATGGTCAAGACAAGAGTGGACAGGAGGAGGTGCACAGTAAGAGTAAGAAAGTTAGACAGAGCCGCAAGCAAGCAAGCAAGCAAGCAAGAGGAAGCTCAAATGTGCAAGTAATTTATTATACTTACACCACTGGCCCCCGTATCTCTCTCTCTCTCTCTCTCTTTCGTTCTATCTTCTTCTTGGTTAGGCAACTGCTGCACCGGGAACTGGTTGCAGGCAACCAGATTGCGTTCCGTTCGTTTGGTTCCGTCTTTTGTTTTGCTTCCATGTCGGAAAAGTGACCAAAGAAGCCAAGGATGGACCTTCGGATCTTTCTTTACAAATCCGTTACATGAAGGTCCCCCCCACGCTCATCAAATGACACTTTGTTGCAGTTCCAAATCCAGTCCACTCAGTCGGTCAACCAGCTTCGGAAGCATCAGCTCGCTTGAGCTGCTGTCGTTCCCACAGCAAAAACACGTAACGTTCCTCGTTCGATCTCGGTCAAACTCTGCGATCCGGGTCCCGGCCTGTCGTTTGCACCTCTCCATCCGAGAGAGAGAGAGAGGTAGATGACAGACAAATGAGATGCGATGCGACGACGAGCCGACAACCGACCGCCAGTGGGCCTGTCAGTCAGCGCGCGAAATCCGTTGGACCGTCGTCTGAATGATGAGCGACAACCGCAGACGACAACCGCGTGGTCGCGTTCCCCTCCGCGCACTCCACCGTGAGGACGCTGATCCGTTTTGACAGACCAGCGCCCCGTGCGCCTTGCGTCCTTTTAGTGCCCATCAACGCGACACCGCGGGACTCCTTAATCACATTCCCTGCCATTCAATACTCCGGCCAAGGGGTGCTGCTGGTGATGTGGGACTTGTAGTAAACTCCGAGGTTGCAGCACCACGAGAGTCTGCTTCATCATCCCACATGACAGCACCACATTCGTTCGAATTGGCCATTCCGGGAGGGACCCTGGGGTAGGAAATTGCATGCTGTAACGCTTAATTAAAAGCACAATTAGATTCACCTTCTGCAGCGAGAGAAAGAGAGAGACCGTGCCTGCCTATTAGCCCCGAGGAACACGAACACACGTGCACCGGTGTTCCGTGATGCCCGCGGCCAACGAAACAGTTAATTTGGTCGTTTTTTTTTGTGCTTCTCCCGGTTGAAGGGTTTTTTTTGCTGCCTGCCTTGCCCGGTCCGGACGAGGCCAAAGCTGGCGATTAAGAGAGGAAGAGCTGCGCTGAGCACGCTCTCCGTGCGCGCCACTAATGGCACACTGTGCGCTTCTGAGGGAAAGGGAATGGCAAGAACTAAGAATTGGAACAAATTACGGGGCCGTTTGTTTCCCAAAATTTCCATTTCCATTCCCCTTCGTTGTACAAGCGGCAAGCTGGATCGATTCCAAGACCAAACGGGGCTCGGCCATGGTTCCGAGATTCGTTCCCCCCTTCACTCGAGCGAATCATTAATGGTTATCAGTGGCAAATGCGATACCGGGGATCGATCGACGATTAGCCTGTGATCGCCAAGGAAATTCAACTTCCGATTCGCAGCCGCGGCTGGCTGGCTGGCAATTTACCTCGAGTATTGCGCCCCTCTCTCTCCCCGGTTTTGCATCTCTGATTTGCTTGATGAAGACTCGCAAGACAACCGTGGCCAATAGCCACGAGTGCGGCTTTTATGGCTGGAAAATTGGGCACCAAATTGTTCCGAAGCAGACAAAGTCTAGAAACGAACGAAACACTTTTCAGTTCCTTTTTCGTTTCACCGGCCCACAACTGAACTGCAAGTGGAATGTTGAAATGTGCTGGCTAAGCGCGAAAAGCTGGGCACAGCGCGTCATCTTAATTGTTCATTAGTGCGCTAATGAGAAGTGGCACCATTACATAAATTTATGAAATTGGTTTTTTTCCCTTAAAAAAGTTGCCAGGAAAGATGGGTTCCCTAATATTTTTCCTCCAAAAAACCGTTCAAAATGGTCAGTTCGTAATAAGTCATAAAAATCGGGCGCACGCACTGGGAATGGTCTTGAACAAATTTTGCTGAAGGAAATCGCAGCAGGCTGGTGTTTAAGTTACGATCCAACGTGGTAGAAATGATCCAATGACTTCCGAAGAATCTTTTGATGCCAAACCCGGGAGTATCTGGTGACTCAAAGGCATGCATCATTAGCGGGTGTGGGCGGGCATGTGTTAAAAATTGTAATTTCCAAAATGACCGACGCGTCGAGGTGGCCATCAACATTAATGCTTGCGCCTTCTTCTGCAGCTGCTGGCCGTATTAAGCCGTTTCATTTCGTTACAAATTTGTCGGGCCAATTCGGCGAGACCACAAAGGGACACAGCGAGGTTTTGGCCACGGTCTTCAGCGCGGTCCACACGCGCGGTTACAAGGCAAGGTCTCTTACATCATTCGCCTTCCATCAAATCGGAAACTTAAAGCCCTTTTCGTTGCCCTCGAGGGACGTAGCCACGCCACACTCTAAGACCTGGCGTGCCCGCAGGCTACAGAATCCCTTTTCACAGGAGAGAGAGTGGTGGCTACCCGGCTTTACCGGGGATCGTATGCCGA
>NC_064877.1:45537500-45557500 GCF_943734665.1 Anopheles aquasalis
TCATTTTTTACGATTTTTGTGACACAACCATTAATCTTAATTTTTTCAAGTAAATAGCATATTAATTTACAACTTTTGAAGAATATTTAGTTCTATTTTGGGGAAGATTGATTGAACACCTTATCCATGGCATTAAATTTTGGTAGGCGTGTTGTCTCGTAGGTACTTTTTACGGTGCCCATCGTAGCTGCGTGATGGGTCATCAGAATAATACAAATCGATATTCTTTTGAAAGATTATAAGTTTATCCAGGTATTTCCGTCGAGTTTATGTTGAATTTCTTATTTTTCGATTTTTGACAGATTTTTTAAGTTGAAAAAGTGATGTTTTTTGCGATTTTGCCAAAGCCACGAGTTTTTCATAATAGTTTTAAAAAAAGTATCAAAATTTTTTATGAAATCTCGACAGAATTACCTGGCAAATAGTGTACAGATTATGTGTTAAAAATTTCAATTCAATCCATCCAGTGTTTTTTACAATCAGTAGGTGAACACGATGGGTACCAACTTTGAAAACGATGGTTTTGGAAAACGCGCTTCAAAGTAGCGAGCTGGATGGATTTTAAAAAATCTATATTTTTGTCAGTTTTGCTTCGATTGATTCAAAAATTTTAAACAGTGTTCTTGAAAGGATCAACTTTCAGGGAAAAGTGTTAAAACTATGTGTAACAAAAAAAATAACGAATCTCCCCCTTAATGTGCTCAGTTAGACTTCAATGCCCTTTGAGCCACAGCAATACTAAGTAAATGAATGACTAAAAAGGTCACAATCATGCGTTGGAGTGAATGCCGTGATTGACATTCGGAAACTCAAGGCTGGTCTTGAACTATGATTTGACAAAAATCAATTACTCTGAAGTGCAGCAAATCCATCTTCGAGAAGGTCACAAGCGACAAAGCAAATAGACAACCCAATTGTAGCTTCCAAGAACACGTTGTTGGCAGAATTCGGAGTTGAAAGCTGTGCAGGAACACAAATTGACTCTTATAAATGGCGCTAAATATCGATTTCAACCAAATGCCAGCAAAAGAATTGTCTTCCCGATTTTTTTCTGCCCATTCTCATTTATAGAAATGAACTAAGAAGACAAAACTAATGTTTTCACGAATTGACTCGCGTAATAATAAAGATATGGTTAGAGATGTGACCTTTTGGCAAAATAAAACCAATGCTGGATACTGGTGGAGCGTGCTTGTGATCGATAAGAGCATCGAATTGAATGTATCCATCAATGAATGCCACAACGTACGAATTCTATGATCTATTAACGATGGATCGTGTTTTGTTGCGACCAAATCGACCAATGCAACCAATTAATCAAACCAAGAACTTAATTAAAATGCAATTCAAATTTGTCTAATTCACTAAATGTTTTCTAATCTAGTCAAATATAGCAAAAACAAGAATTCTAAGCTGAAACAGAAGGAGCAACAACCCTTTAACCGACGAATTGAATAAACTGGCTGGCCTAAACAAGAAACGTAATGGAAAAACCTTTCGCTTTTACCGAAGAAAGCATTTTCGATTGAATGAATAGTTATCAAAAAACACTCACCCTTTCACGGTACCATTTTTAAATTATATACGCTCTCTATCTCAGAACCACCTTCTGGCAACCGTCTTTCTGTAGCTGAACAGATATCAAAGACCAGGACAGTTCCTTTGAAAACCAGCGATCCATAGACATGAGAAACTGCTTCTGCTGCTGCTGGTGCTGCCGCTATTGGTGCTGGCAGCGCAGGAATAAATTGTCCCAACCGATGACATCGGTGTCAGCGTCAGCAGAGTCAAACGCCCAAAAGAACACCCCAAAAACTGATCCGCCGGAAAGGAAACCCCCACCCCAGCGAGACGGAATCGAGCGATGACGACGTTTATGGGGTTGCTGGAAACTGGAGGAGAAGAGAGTGAGCGAGAGCATATTTATTGGCTGGAATTATTCATAAAAATTGACAGAACGACCGAAAGACCAGGATGGGTGGGGGGCGAATCGACAGCCGTGCGCAGCAGGGAAAGTAAATAAAAATGCAAACCAAACAGGAAACGGGACAAGCCCTCCGGGGAAGCCACCTTCACCGCATTATTGGATGCCGGGAACGCCCGGATGACGGTGCCAGCGACGACGACGACGACGAGTGCGTGTTCGGCATTTATGGCGAAAATGCAATTCCCGAGAGCGATCGAGGTGGAAAGCATAAATTCCCCCTTCTTTTGGTTGCCGCACTGCTAGCTGGCTGGTGCCGGTGCCAGTCCCCTATTCCGGCTGGTAAAGATATGTTCAATAGTCCTTGACTGGAGCATGATGTCGACTATTAGCATAGAGCGAACCGGGCCGCTGGCGCGCTCGCACTAAGTGTTCAAATTGGACTGGAGTGGTAAAACGTGTTCTCGGCTACACACCGGTCCAAGAGGGCCCCGGTCACAATTATGTATTTGTACATACGCGACGGGCCGGGTTGCGGCCGGATGGGAATGGAGGCCGCCGGTGCCGGTGCCACGTTCACATTGCAGTCACTCCCGATGACTGATAGCTCCGGCTCTGCGCGACGACTTCGTAAGAACACTTCAAGTGACCCGGCGGCCGCGATCGTGGTGTTCTGGTTCCCGGCACCGTATTTTTCGTTTGCCATGTTTTGTTGTGGATTTCGACGAGCAGCCAGCCAGCGAAGCGGATATGGTGATGACCGGACGCGACGAGACAGATGTGTGCTCGCTCGCTCGCTGATTGATTTGGGTCGTCGATGGCCTGTTGCCCTCTACGTTGCTCCGAGAGGTGGATGAAGAGACGCAGACACTTGAAAGTAGTTCCTCCTCAAGCGGTGAACCATCTTTCCGGACTGATTGCTAAAGTACCTACACTTCGCAGCAGCACCGCCAGCATCAGGGGGTTTGTGTTAATGGATGATGGTTTGGCACTCGGTCTGTCTGTCTGTCTGTCTGAATGCCTTCTTCATCTCTTCGCTGCGCTTCTACGAAAGCATTTAGCGAGGCATAACGAAGGACTCATCATCAGCTACATGGCCACAGGCAGGCAGTGTAATCGCTCGAAAGCATAAAAAAACCACACGAAAAACAGATACCCGCATTGTGTCTCATAATAGACCGAAGGATTCGAAGAAGGACTTCTTCGTTCGTCCTCAAGACACCAGCTGTTACTGAGTTACGAGCAACCCCGTTTGCTGCGCTGTCAATATTTCCAACATCCAAGTCACCCAAGGCGCTGTGACGCAATTGCCAATCGGTTTTCCACAAAATCCCTGCAGCTAAAACAATACCCACAACAAGCACAAGGTTTCAATGTTCCAACAGCTGATAAGCAGCTTTAGACCTGCTGTTCTGTGTTTTGTGTTCTTCGCCCACCGAAAACGGAAAATAAAAACAAAACCTTTCTTCAACCAAATGCAATCATTCAACGGGGGGTATATCTACAAACCGCTAGAGCCCAACTGTCGTCATCGGACCCAGACGGTCTCGGACCGCATCTCCACTATCTGGGGCCCGAAGGTCGTGTGCTTAGTGTGCAGGCTCTCGGGGTGTTGGCACAACGGTGTGTAAAGTCAAATAATTTATACAACTGGCCGGCGGCGGTAAGGGACGTCTAACATGCTGTCATGCTGTTGCTTTCGCCGTAAGTCTGGATGTTATCGCGTCGCGTCGCGCCACACCATGCCCCGGCCACCGGAGGCGAAAAGAATCGTCCTGCGTGTCTGGGGTCTGCCCTTAATCAGTAATATCTGGCGACGTGTGAGACGCAGCACCAGAAGAAGGCTTTCCAGTTCCAGAAGCAACTGGCGAATACGCGAATGCTACTCGCGCCAACGATGGGCGACAGAGAAATGATTAGGGATCGCACTTGGTCCGCTGAACGGAGCCAGGAAGCTGGTGATAGATACCGGCTCCAAAGGGAGTGGCAAATAGACTGTCCATGGCCACCGAGAGGCACACCATTCACCCAAAGCATCACGTTCAATGCCGTAACGCGCGTTGATGAGAGATAGAGAGACAGAGACCCTCTGGCTCTGGTCTTGGTGGCACCGGACCGACCAAGATGCATCTTGGTTTGTTGTTTGCTGGCATGACATCTCTTCCGTCGGCGTGATATACTCTGCTCTGCCCTGGGCCGGGGGGCTTTGCTGTACTGAGGGAGCATCTTGGGGTTCATCTTTGTAGAGGAGCGATGCTTGCTCTACCGATAATTAGTATGGAGTAAACGGTGGAACGCAACCAGTGAGTGCTGTTTGGGTTCGGAATCAGTCACTTTGCAGCACTTGTTGCAGAACATTTCGAGGAATTGCTGTAAATGGCAAGAAGATGTTCAAAATATCAATATAAGAAATCGATCAAGACGCTCTAATACTTTTGTATTATCAAAAGAACTGGTCAATTTAATGAGTTTAAGAGCCAAATCTGAGTTTTCAGTGCTGTGGCAATTCCATACCAAAGGTTTTAGCTACTTACAATTAAAAAAGGTAATTTTCCCTGCTTCCTCTTGCAGCTTCTTGCAACAACTATTCTTGAAGATTCTGAAAAATAAAACGGATCAAAGTATGAATAAATTTAATAAGTATTAACACCAATTTAATAAGTCTTCTTGTCATATCTTGAACTATTTTTAAGAATTTTAGTTTTTTTCTTCAAAACATGCGGGACATGTTTAGATACTGTCGGATTTCAGCATCGTTGTTTTTAGACTGATACGTTTTTTATGATATTTATTTCTTACAGATAAGCATGATTTCGTTCTTCAATGTGGCTTCGTTTTAGTAAATACTCAAAGTTACGTATACAATCACACGTTATCTCATTTGAAACCTTCCTTAAGCTTCATCGGCATATTTTCAGAGGCATTTTGGGTATGACTGTTTTGAAATGTAGCACGTTTTGAAACAATTCATTCATGAACATTAATTACATAACAGACATCTTACTATTTATCGAAATTGCGATCAACATTTATAGTGAAAGTAAATAAAAAAAGCAATTTTCCATTAATTTTTTTAATCAACATAAGACTTTTTCAATATTTTTCATTACTTTGCCAATATTCCAGTATTCTGTCATGTTTTATAGGCATTAGCAAGCGTTTCAAAGATAGTAATCTGTCGAAATTGTTTAGAGGAATTCATTAGATTAGTTTTCGTGCTCAATTCCCTCATCCCCAGTACTCCGATTGCAGTAAACGAAGTGACATAAAACACACAAACGGAATAGATCGTTGATCTGTGCTTCCAAATGTGCTTTAAACTGGAAGTGACTCCTGTCACGTACGTTTTAAAGCATTTAGCAAATACCTTGAGCTCAGAACCGGCCATGAATCCGCATCGATCGCTTACGACATTTCCCTTGAGATGCGAAACCGTTTTCCCTCGCCCGCGCGCAACTCCAGACTTTAATTTCATTTCCTCGCTCTCTCTCTCTCTCTCCCCGGCCGCATGCTGTATGCTGTCAAACGTCAACCTCCGCTGTGGAAAGCGTGAGGAAAATACGTTGACGCTTTGCAATAAAATGTCAAAGAGCCGAAGCCGGATGGCCACCACCACCGCCACCGGATTGGCCGGATTGCGTGTACGCACGCGGTGGTGATGGTGGCCCACTCAGCTCAGTTGGTGGGAGTGGAATTTTATGTCACTCATCAAATATTCTAAATAGCATTTCGATTTCGGGACACGCCACCATCATCGGCCGGGTCGCACTTTTCGCTCGTTGTGCGCTGAGTAAACAAAAGTAACGCCAGAAGTAAATCTCATTTCGAAGAGCTCGACGACGACGACGACGACGACGAGGACGAAGGCGAGTGCAGGGCACGAGGGCGGTGTTTGCGCGGGCGTATCGCGGACATGCCACATATTTCAATCTCACCCCCGACCGCCCCACATGCTACCGCATTAAAGACGTTATTCGAGGCATTCGTATTCGAAGCACTGTCGGAGAGAGAGATCGCAGCATAACAAGAGCCCCGGCTGCATACGTAACCCGGTTTTTGTTTCCACTTTTATCGTCGTCGTCGTGGTCGTGGTCGACGTTGAGTTGAGTTGAGATTGCGCCCAGGCCAAAGTAAGTCATTTCGGTGGCCACCAGTAACCGTTGGCGAGGCTAATGGCCGCCCTCACGTCTCGCGAACCGTCGCACCAATTTCCGTGCGGTCCGGCTCCGAAATCCCCATGACAACGCATCACATCGTCATGCGGAGTGCGCGACGAAGGCACGATAAAAAATAAAACCTCCGTCGAAATCCGGGCAATCCGGACCGCCTGGCTGGCTGGCTCGTCTGCAGAGAGACCGTTTGCGGTTAGCAGACAGGCGGGGAAGAGGGGGGCCCTGAAGGGAAATTGCCGAAAAAACAGCGAAGCGAAACTATTTCTGGTGCATTCGAAATCAAACGATGCACCAACCAACCATGCAACCGCCAAACATTTCGTTCTTTCAGCCCGGTCGGCAATCATGCTGGTGTGTGACAAACGGGTGGTACGCCAGCCTTCCCCCTGAACAGAAAAACGGGTCAGCATGTTGCAAGAAACCGCAAGAGACCGGCAGATAGCGAGTGAGTGAGTACGTGGTACCGGCAACGTGCCGTTTGGTTTGTCAACCTTCTCGACGATAGAGAAAGAGCAGAACTAGTGCCAGCATCGCCAGGAACTATCGCTTTGGAGCGACCATTCACAGGCGCTTTTTGCTCTTTTCCCACCACCGGCCATCCTGAAGCTCTTCCTCTTCTGTGGACCGTTTATCTCCGGTAGAACGCCGGACAAGCGGAAGTCTTGTCCGTCCTTTCCACTTTCGTATTTTATGTGACATCATGATGCTACGAGAGCGTTCCACTCCGGGGCTGTTTTTGTTTCAATTCCATTCTCCCGGTTCCCTTTGCAAAAGAGGACTTTTTGGTCGGAAGAAAATGATGAATGAGTGGCCTCTGTTCCGTTCTGTACGTTCCCTTTTTTCGTTCTTTAAGTAAAGGGCATTGCTACTCTTCAACCAACCAGACGGAATCGACGAAATTGAATGTGGTCGAGACGTGCTTTTATCCGTGTCCAATTGCTCCGATTTCCTAATGCCGGTCGGCGGCACAAAAATCCCGAAATTGCGAAATTGCTTTGCGTTCTTTTATTACTTGGCCACAATACAGAGGCACAAAGAAGGTCCTCAGATCTAGATCAGAGGGACGAGTGGTGGTGGCCACGTGGTAATCGATTGCACGGAATGCAGAAAGGTATTGCAACAACAGCGGCCGATCGCGAGCTGGTATTTCGAAGCTGATCGAGCGCATCATCGAGCACGGTTTCGGAGGGCTAATTACATTTTCGCTGCCAAACCACACAGAGACGGGTGTGGACCTCAGACAGAGAGCGACTTTGAAAAGGTTTTAACGATTGATGTCGGTGCCTGAATTGTGAGCATGATTGACGCGACGCGCCACGGTTTGAACGAAATGTTATCAACTTCTAAACTCTACAACATCCTGTTGTCCAACATCCCCTTGTCAAGCATCTGTCAAGCCGGCTAGAGACCGCGAACTGGCTAGCTGGCTGGCTGGCTGGCCGAGAGGGAGGGAAGCGGCTGTTTGAAACTTTCCGGAGTTTCCAAATATATAATCGCAGGGCTGCGACACATTCCTTGTGTCCCAAATTCCTTGTTTCCTGCGACGTGGCCGACAATGTAGCATTCTTGGAAGCGCGCTGAGCCCGCTGAGCATGGTTTGTTTGTCGGATGTCGATGGTCCGGGCGCTCACGGACGGAACTTTGCCGGGAAGAACATTCTTCCAGAACCGACCGAACCGACGGTATTTCGGTTATAGCTCCCGAGTGGTTTAAGTGTCGCGACCAAGGGAGAGAGAGAGGGGGAAGCAAATATGAAAGATAAGTAAAACTACATAAATATGTCTAGTTTGCCATGACGCTCGGTTGTCACTTTAGCCCTCGCGCCTACTGTGTCTGAGGCTTTTGTAAAATGAAATCCGGCACCGGCACCAAGTCCTGCCAAGGGCCATCGTGTCCCGGTTGGTCGCTCTCCGCCTCGAGCACGAGGCTAATAGCATTGGCAACAGAATTACCGGTGGTAAATATGGCAATGTTGCTACGCCTTGAATCCTCGCATATTTCACTAGCTCCGTCGTGGTGTCACGTTCACCGAAGCTGAAGCTGAATTTATGTAACGCGCCGCAAAAAAGAAACGCGTTGCTTTCGGACAAAGTGACACACATTTCGTTGGAGGAAGCGAGTTCTTAGCCCACACCAGGACCAGCATAGAACGGAACGGTTTACGTAAGACTCTGGTTCTTGGCGCTTACGTCACACGAATTGCTGGCTCACTGGTAGCAAGGTGCTCGGTCTGGCGCGGTACCGATAAGCTCTCTCTCCCCCCCTGAGCTCCAGGCCGGGGACATCGCAGAACTGGGTAAAAGATAGTAGTTGAAGCGAACGGGGGAATGTATTCAATTCCAGCGCGGTAAATCAAAATAAGGCCATCAATTTGGCCACGGGGTCGTTAAAGTGGCGCGGAAAACGGCCAGACTAAAGCGTCCGGCTTACCGATTGGCGTGTCCTTGGTATCTTTCTCTCTCTCTCTCTCGGTCTCGTGTTAGACAAAACTCCAGTGACACCGGTAACAGCACCACCGGAGAACGGTTGGATGAATCATAAAAAAGAGGAAATAAGTAGGAAAGGGAAAGGTTATGCGAACCCCCTGGCTGTGCCGGTGCCGGGCCACTTCCCAAAATTGGGAAAAAGGACAAACGAACGGACGGACGAACAGACAAAACTCACGCTCTCCTTCGGTCGATTGGTGCCCCGTGTTTCCTTTTTTTTCCTCTGTTTTTTCTCCGGTTCTCTCCGTCGGGCTTCCTGTCACCGCCGCTGTTCGGACAGGAAATGAAAGTTTATGCCGATGATGGGATTGAATTTCAAAAGAGGAGCATAAATTATTGCAATTATGCTAGCGTATTGTCCGTGGCACGATGGCTCGCTGGCTGTTAGCAGGGAACAATGGGTTCCCGTAATGGTTTTGAGAATGTCTGATGATGGGCCAGAATGGTTTCCAGCAAGTCATTTACATGCTCGATGCCCGAGATCGGCATCACACAGCTGACAAAGCGGCCTCCGGCTCTGCCCGTGTCTCGCCGTCTAATCCATAATGGGATAATCATGCTGCCATGCCACAGAGCGTCTGACGGCCGAGAGTCCAAGGCCATCGACGTTGCCTCGATTTTCGGCACTTAATCCGTCCATCCATCCATCCATCCAACCATCGAACTGGAACGAGAACCTCGAGAAGTGGAGTCTCAAGTCGTGAGCTGTGTGGCTTGTCGGTTGTAATTAGACAACGACAACAGACCACGTTCGATGCTCATGACACTGCCGAGAACTGGCTAGACGAGGGCCTAGCTATGGGGGGGACATGTTAGCTACAAGCATCATGAGCTGATCATCGGCCAGCTCCAAGTCAAGACTCGTTGTTGCTCGCTGCTGCTACCCGGTACTGTATTTGGTCAGCTGTTGGTCCATCGAGGGGACCATATGCACCTCGTATCGTTGCCGCTAATCTGTAATGGCACCCTTCCCTCTCTCTCGGTCTCTGTTGGTCGAGGTTCCAATTGTGCATGCTCGAAATGATTATGTCCAGTCTGGGCGAACCGGACGAGCGTACTGTCGCCTGGAGGAGGACAACAGCCTCTATGATGTTGATGACTCTGTTTGGCTTTGGACCAGACACACGAACGTACGATACATGATGCAGTCACCACTTGGCCATTTCCGCTGCTAACAGCGTGTTTCCGTGTGGCCTGGAGAGAGAGGGGGGAGCCGTTTAGTCGTTTGGACCGCTGGCGTGCGTGCGACGAAACCGTTCACACCATTATCACGCAGCAGCAGCAGCAGCACAACGGAACTATCCGTCCCGCTGATTACGGTGTGGTATAGGGGCCACGTGCAAGGCAAGGCGAAAGTCACCATCATCCGAACCCCCTCGGGCCCAGTACTGACCTTCCGTTTTTGGAACCAGCACCAGACTTTTGCGAAATGACGCTTTTGGCGCTCTCTCGGGGGCCCCGTATGTTGATTATCCGGTTTTTCGGAAAACCGCCTCGGACCACGGGACGGGACACTTTTCTGGGGCCCCATTAGTCACAAACACTGGGACATGACTGGCTTCGGTTCCTCGTCATGTTGGTCGAGCTCCCGTAAGCGTAAGCACTTAATAGGTTTAATTACATTCCCAGGGACTCCTTTGGCCAGTAGGCCAGAGGTCACCCCAACAATCCAACCGGATTGGTGGTAAACCAGATTCCCACACCAGCAACCTTTTACCGTAACCGGGGGGCTGTACCTTCAGGGCTGTCAATCAGACGCACGGGCATGTTTGGTGATTCGGCGATGAATGGTTTTCGGTTTGGTTTCGAGTACAACAGCTGCAGCTCGGCGCACCAGAAGGCCGCTAGTTTGATTCAAGGATTATTGATAAATTGAATCGGTTAATCCGCGCACCGGATAATCGAAAGCGAGCAAAAGCGAGCAAGCTTTCCGGTTTGGTACACAGCAATGGGGCCAGTTGCTGCCGCAGTACCGGGAAACGACGTAATCAAGATTAAATAGAGCGCGGATCGTCGTGTACCGTGCGAAAAACCGAACTCCATGCGTATCTTTTGGAGCATTAAGTGAATGCGTTTATGAATGGTCATGTTGATTTTGATTAAAGTTCCACGTTCCACCAGCGGACAGCTCTTTCACATGAGTGGGTTGACCTTTGATAACTATATCTTGGCCACGTTTTGAACACCGGTTTGCTCTTTAGTACATTCTTTTGAAAAACCATTCGAATTGTACAAGTTCGTCGAAGACATCATGTTGGTAATGATTTCAATAATGACATTGATTACGTTGGCTTGGCACTCCAGGGTGGTTTTAAAAACAATTTCAGACATTCTTTATAGGGACTTGACGACATGCGCAGCGCTTTCCTTACTTTTAAAAGATGTATTTTATAATCCGAAAATACTAAATTCTTAACAGATCTCGAAAAATAGCGAATAACTCTTTTACAGCCAGCCTTCGGGCATCCTCTGGATCCTAAGGATCATTAATAAAAACAATACTAACAGGACATTCTAGCTCAATGTTTGTTTGAATTTTACTTCAACTCAAGGGGCTTCCGTAATTTCTGGCCAAACAAGGGACATTTTTGACTATTTTTTTGTGACGTAACCATTCAAGTTTATTTTTTCAATTGAATGGCATATTGAACTACAACGTTTAAAGATTATTAAGTTTTTTGTTTTGGGGAAGATTTAATAAAAACTTCATCCATGGCATCCAATTTCAGATGGTGCGTCTGCGAAAAGATACTTTTTACGGTGCCCTTCGTAGCTGCGTGATGAGTCATCAGAACAATGCAAATCAATATTCTTTTGATAGATTACTAGTTTATCCAGGTAGTCCTATTGAGATTTTGTTGAATTTCCTATTTTTCGATTTTTGGTAGATTTTTGATGTTGAAAAAGTGATGCTTTTTGCGATTTTGCCCAAAACGACGAGTTTTTCATAAAAGTAAAACAAAAAGTATCAACAATTTTAATGATATCTCGACGGGGCTACCTGGCAAAAAGGATACAGATTATGTGTTAAAAATTTCAAATCGATCGGTCCAGTAGCTTTTACGGTACGATGGGCACCAACTTTAAAAACGATGGTTTAGGGAAACGCTCTTCAAAGTAGCGTGCTGCATGGAATGAAACGTGGATTTTCAAAAATCTATATCTTTGTCAGTTTTGCTTCGATTGTTCCAAAACTTTTACACAATAACTATTGAAAGAATTGGCTTTCAGGAAAAATTGTTAAAAAATGTGTAAAAAATAAATAAATACCGAAGCCCCCCCTTAAATTTACTAATGAAACTTATACAACTTAAGTGAGAATGAGTTTATTCTTATGTATACTTCAAGGCAATCGAATAGCTCGTTCTCCTTGCAATACTTTCGAGAAAGTTGTACACTGAGGGGTCCACTACGAGAAACTAGTCATCTGAACAGTAGTATTCGTTCTCGGAAACGATTGAGGGCAATAAAAATAGATGATATCGTCGAAATATTCGTTACCAGTGCGTTCCGTATCCGTTATCCATTTAGTGTTATAGAAACGAAAGATGCGGCTATTTGTAAAAAAAAACATCTACAGTATTCGCCATAAAGGACCATCTGGATAGCATTAACAATGTGTCCAAAGTACAGAGAATTGGAAAAAATCTTCCGCGGTTACTACAAAGTAGATGGATTCCAGGTCCTTTACTTTTGTAGAATGGCTTTTTGTGGAAATTAATGGACGGAGAATACGGATTTCAATCTGCGATTCTAAAAGCTGCTGGCAATGGAATACAGTCATTCGCCGCTATCGTCCGTCGGAACACGAACACGTGAAGTAAAGCGGACGTTCCAATCCATGAGTAGATCCCAGGCACTCGTATTGCCGATAACTTTCTCTCCATTAAGCGTTGGAAATGGCCCTCTGGCTGCATGCTTGACAATGGCATAACCCCGCAGTGATCCCGGGCCAGAGATGGGAAGCCGGTTTTTATGACCTTCGACGTGGCCGGGGACGAAGGAATCAAACAAAACTCATCTCGCTGCTTGGATGGTGACAGTGCACGTTCGATGTGGCGATGAACAGAACTAGAGCAATCACCGAGCCGTGTTGATGGCGTTGGCGTGCCGGGAAACGTCTTGCCCAGTCGCCCAGTAATGCGCCAAGACGGGAACGACCGTTAGAGTGCTGCGACGTGCTCTCGGGCGTGCTCGGTTTTGTAAAGTGCCAAGCACCAGCAAATGGCATCCTCTTCTCAATGAGGGCAAACACAATTAGTCACACTCCGGTGCAAACCCGGTTTCGCAATCCGGGACGCATTGGAGCAGCACCACACCAGCCAGAATTGGCAAACCGGACAGGAAAGCATCTTCATCAGACACCATCAGTTCAATCCAGTAATCCGTGGTGGTGAACTGCAAGAATGACCGTTGAAATCGTGAAAGAAAAAGTAAAAAGAAACAGCCCATATCCGTCAAAAGTTCATCGCCGTCCGTCCGCCCGTCCAGGCGGTCAATAAACCGTCGGATAGCGATGCTCATAACAATATAGCAAGGAACCTCCTGGCGTGCATCCGAATTACTGGATCGTTCGTTTCGTTGATCGAGTAAACACAACGCGGACCGGATTTTACACGGATTGTTGTTTACAGTCTGTTCACAAACCTCATTAACGTGGCTTCGTCACGCAAGGGGTGCAGTGGTGTAGGGGTCCGTGCGAGGGGCCAGGAATTCAAGAATTCTAGAGAAAGCGAAAGGTTGATCCGAGAGAGAGCAAGGGAAGGGATTGGAAGCGATGCCGATCGGACACACGGCTCGCAAGGGTACACGGCAAGCCGGAAGCCGTGGCGTGGCCATAGCGTAACAAAGTGAAGTGAACCGTTAAAGCGGATCGCTCGTAACCGTGTCCGCGTGACCGTGCGTGCACCAGGTGGCAAGGTTTAGAGGGGAAAAAAGGGATAAAACTGTCATCCCGGTGGGATTGGAAAGTGTCTGTTTCTGTGTTGGCTCGGCACAGACTCGTGCCTTCCGGAGTTGTTCCATTTCCGTTCCGATGACGTCGGCGACAAGAAACGCGTGACGTAGGGTTTACCAGGAAACGGGAAGCATCTTTGATGCTCCATGTTTAGCACGAGATGGTAGCGTGTCTGGTGTGGTAGCAGCAATCGAATCGAATCTTGGATCGATCCTAATACGCTCGATCGATTAGGAACTAGGGAACTACACTGCATTCCTTATCTGGAGAACTCGCTTCTTCGCATCGAACTTAGAGCTACTAAGTCGCAAAGCTGTTAGGTTTGCGCGTGGAATCTACAGCTATATCCCGTTGTAAAATGTCGATTGGAACATTCTAATAATGCTGAAAGATCCCAGTTATGTTTAGCCCAGGAGCCCAATGTAACGGGAATCAACTTTGATTCTCAGAAACTGAGGGTTCTATAAACAAATACTTCAATCTTTGCTTGATCAGTTTATGGACACCACCACAAGAAGACCTCCGTCGAGGCATAAAGTATTCTGAAACACTGCATCCAATAGAAAGTCTCGCGTCATAAAGGAATATACCGCTACATCTCGGACCTATTTCACACCAAAAGGTATCCTCTTTCTCCTCCTGCTGATTTCCATACTCCCATTGCGAAGCGTCTAAGATGCTTATCCCAGAGAGTCCTGCTGCTGCTTTCATTCTAAGCATTACTTTCCTTTCCCAAAAACCATTCCAGGAATTCACAATCTCGGTACCTGGGCTGGGCTTTCTTCGGGACCTTGTTATCCGAGTATCACCCAGGTTGCGTTCGATTGTCCGTCCGTAATTCCTACTTTCACACTCTGCCTGCCATAAACGCCTTTGTGCACCTCGCGTGGCGGTCCCTTTTCGCTTTTATGATCCAGCAAGAAGAAAGGTTTTCGGTTGCAACCAAACAGAACAGAGCGTCTCCAGCATCGATCGAGCTGCAAAATCGATCCTGGTTTGGGGTCGAATGGTGACGCACTTCGAGGAACTTTGTTCGATTCCATTTTCTCCTCCTCGTCCTGCTCTGCCTCCCTCGGGGCGGGGGGTCTGCGATAAACAATTTCAACTTCAACCGTTAGACTCGGCACCAGTTGGTCTTATCCCCGTTCCGGTGACCCACCACAAGTTCCGGGAGACGAAGAGGAAGGAACAAACGACAAACGGTGCACCCGGGATGCCCGGGGAACCCCGCGGGCCAGTTGCATGGCCGATGGCACTCCCGAGGCGCACATAAATCACACTCCCGATAGCATTGCATGAAATTAAATCATTCATCATTCTCGGATGGGTTACGTCGCTCTTCGAATGGTTCTAGGACCGTTGCATCAATCCATCGATGTCCTGAAGGGCCTCGATTTCAGGTATTCATCATTAACTCGAATCGTTTCATCCGTAAATGTTCTCTGAATTCGTACAGCGGACGAACATTGTCCTCATTCACTGGAATTGGTTTTAATTAAATTTCCGTCCGCAAAGAAGCCAACCAGCGCGTGGTTCGCCCGGGGGGGGGGGGGGTTCGCTTCATTTATCACCCACCACTCCCACGGATGTGAGGATCATTTGCGCTTCCTCCCCAGGCTCGGGCCATTGTCGAGAAGCCATATGTTGAAGATAAAAATGGCGACGGAGATGGCAGTCTGTGCTCGTCATATCACATCAACGTGACTGTATCGTGACCATGGCCGTGCCTAAACAAAACATTTGAAACGCCAGCCGAGGGGTGGGAGTCACGACACACATTTCTGATGTGTGTAACGCTCGTGCGCTCGCTGGCTAACTATCCGGGGCCCCTGCCTCAAGCTACTAATGGCGTCCGGGAGAATCGAAGCGAAACCGTGAAACGGTTGTCGGTTGTCGATGGTTTGTTCGGTTCGGTTGCTGCACCGAGAACAGGTCCAATTCCCCTGTGCGCCGTCGTGCGAAATGCAATTCGATCCAGCCATCCACAGCCGGCCATCGAGCGTTGTTGCAATCGTTGTGCTGCTGCCATTGCTTTGTAGCCAGCTCGATAAAGAATCACAAATGCCTACTACTACAAAACATCAAGCGCCATGGCAGACCGGGCCTGGTGGCGGTCGTGGTGTTAATAATTAATTTCGACGTCCAATTACACGCCACCCCTTAGCTCCCTCTTTTAATGATGGCAGTTTCCAGTGCCAGTTTCGAGAAATGGTTTTTCATTTCATGAAAATGGAGCAGAACCGCGAGACCGAACCAAGAGCGAACCTGGCACCAAACCGACCATTAACCGACCTATTCGGTACGATCGATCAGCTGTTGTGGCGCAGGTCGCCGGGTCTTTGGCCAACATTATAGCATTGCAGGCAGGGCGGTCGTTCCAGGCATTCATTTTGACTTTTTTTTTTTGTTATTTAGTTTTATTGTTGCGAGAACTACAATTAGTCTCCAGGAAGGTTCGTTTCGGTGCAAAATTGCGAACCATTTATGCTGCGAACTCACAGACAGCCAGAGATGCAGCAACAAAAGGATCTCCGATCTTCCGAAGCCGGAAACCATAATGGACGGCGTTGTGGTTGGCTGCAGCCCGCCTCGAAAGCGGAAAAGCTAAAGGAAAGACAAAAGGGAAACCTTCGAAGCAACCGAAGCGACCGAAGCGACCTCTCCGAAGATGGTTTCGTGATAAATTAGAGAGAATTAACGAGCAGCAGCAGCAGCAGCAGCAATGCGAGAAGAGGCGGACGTGACGGGATAGTGAGATAACAGTGTTTCCTTCCATCCGTCCGTCCGTTCCCGTTTTCGTGGTTCGTGTTCTGGCACAAAAGGGGGCATTAAAGACCAGGTCCCGGGCCCTGGGGCCTCTCGAGCCAACCCAAAACAAATGCTGCTGCTTTTGCACAGCGCAAAGCCGATCGACGGGGGGATCGGAAAATTAATGATAGATTTACCCGATACCGGTACCCCTAGGACCCCTTGATGAGCCCGCATGCAATCGATTGTGAGCCCAGTCGGGGGGTTGGGCTCTTGTTTTACGGGGCGGAAAATTCGGGAACAGATATCCTGACTGACTGACTGGCGACAAAGCAGCATGTGCTCTGCTCAGGTTCGTTGCATTGTTTTAACAATTCCCGTACCTCAAAGGCCTCTGTGTGGGCTTATGTGCTGAGTTTTTCTTTCTTTTTCGCTTCTCAATCTCTTTGTTGTGTCCTCAAATTGCTTCTCTGCTTGTTACCTATTCCTTCCTAACAAGGCGATGAGGTGGAGAAACCGAACCGAAGAGAGGATGTCGATCTGGACGATTTGATTTGTCGTAGGCGAAGGTTTTTGGTGTCATTCCCGACACACAGATGCTCTCGTTATCCCTTCGACTCGCCGGTCTTATGTTACGCACGCGGCAAGCAGACGTGACATTCGGTCCAATCCGTGACAATAGCTCAGTCGCATGCTGGGTGCTAAGGGAAAGATGGAAGGGAGAGAGCGGGGAATGGACAAATCATTTCGGAGATCTGTTTGCTTTAAATCGTTTTTCCACCTCCCCCCGGGGCTCCGGTGGACGACTTTTGCGCACCGTACCCGAGAAAGAAGAGAAGAGAAAAAAAAACACCGATCCGACCGCCATTAATCGTATTGTTTATCGTACGGATCGTACCGGATTTTGGCTGGAATTAATCCCGTTTGCGTTCGGCGAGCCCAGCCTCATACGCCAACCAGCAGCAGCAGCAACATAACGCAGCATAAATCCAACCGTTGCTGTGTGCGAGCACAAATCATAAACAATGCACCGACCCCTGGGCCCCTGGTCGAAGCAATCAATCTTTTGAAAGGTTTTTATGTTTTCTTTGTCGTCATTGTTTTCTCTCTCTCTCTCGGATTGGCCGCCGGGCTCATAGTTTGCGGCCCAAGGACACGCTGCTGCTGGTGGGATGGAAAAGCGTGGTGGACAGACAAAGGTAATATGCTGGCTGACACCTCGGTTCGGTGCGATTTGATGACATTTTGTGCCTTAATGGCACTCTCCTTCTCTCCCTCTCTCTAGTGAACATTTTTCGGTCCCGCTCGGTCTCCTCTTTTTCTCACCGTGATGCTTGCCAAAGCCTACTGGCACTGACTGGTTGTCATGTTTTACTGAAATCCAAACACTGCCTACTGTTCATGTTGCTGCTTCTAACGCGCAGACGACGGATGAGAGCAACGCGGTCGAGGTGTGAAGAAGCAATGTTCCGTTTCGGTCAGCTGCCACCCACCCACCGAGCAGCCCTCCAAGGGCACCGAAACACCAAGTTTAGACATTAAACATTTAAATGTTGCCCCAAACGCTGCTGCCTTCTCCGTTGTCGTCGTTGTCGTTTGGCAAAAAGACGACATGCTCGCGGTGCTCAAGAAAAGGTGAGACATTTTTGGCCATTTTGGCCAAATTTTAACGACCCTCCTCCGTTTTCCATGCCGGTTTGCCTCGCCTGCAATTCCGACATTGTTTTGCGCGAAGCGAATTTTTTCTCACTTTTTTATTTTCGTTTTTCTTTGTGCCTTTTGAAATTTGAAAATCTCCACCACCTGCATGAAAATCGATTGTTCAGCGAGCACACAAGCGAGGGGAAGTTTGTAGGAGTTTGAAAACTGCCAACATGCGGGTTATATGCTGCGGAACCACCCACAGCACCCGGCGACACATGAAACGGGGCATCGGAATCAAAATCCGGCATCGGAAGCGAACCGGGATTGAGAAAAACTAAAGCAATTTTCCACCATGCACCGTCGCCTCGGTATGCGCCACCACCGCTCCTTGGCAGCGTTTTTGGGGGTTGATTGGAGTGTGGAAGGCGGGACGGAAAGTGCCGATTTAAGGCAGAATTTATGGCCAATTTCGAGCTCGATTTTATGGTCGCCCTAAATGGTACTTAAACTTTGTTTCCACCGCTCGCTCCGGCCACCAGCTGCACCCTCTCAATTGCTTTGAACTTCTTGCATTTGGGGGAGGATGAATGCGCGATGTTGTCATCGGTCTGGCATTCCGTGGGCCCACACTCTCTCTCTCCCTCTGTTGCACAATATTCTGCACTAAAACAATGGCCACAAAAGCTGATCGGCAGCGTCTGGGCGGTTCTGGGTGGTTCTGTCTCTTGTGTCTTGGCTTCTTTTTTCTTTGTCGAGAGCGCAGACATTGCGATGGCGGTGTTTACTCTCCGCCCTGTCCCGATAAGCAGGATTAGCGATGGCGGCGGCAAACACTTTCTCAGAACCGGTGTGGCCGATCAGATTATGTCCGCGTGCGTTCCACTTCACCGAACTGGTTTCTATTCCCGGAACGTCTCGCACACTCTTTTGTATTAAATTCTCCCCCGTTTGTCGAAATTAATATTTTAGAGCGGAAATGTGGGAGTCGAAGAAGCATATCAATGCCGGGAAGGGGTTTTTTTTTATCAACAACGAAGCAAAAGGCAAACGACGATCAACTATTCATAGCGCATCCGGCATGGCAACAAATCCTAGCAGGCCATCGGCGTGTGGGCAAGGGGTTATTCGAAATTCGAACTTTTCGTTCTCGTCCTGGCCTGCGTTGATGGTGTAAAATGCGATAATTTAATGTTTAATGTTCGTTAGCATCAAAAATGCACCTCGCTCTCCCTCTCTCCATTCCTTTTCGGTATCGAATGTGGCGCAAGGGAGCTGCTATCGCTTTTGATGCAATTATTTATTTTCCCTCAACCCCAAGAGCGTAAAAGAGAGAGAGAAGGCTAGAGGACGAACGAAAAGAGGGCGAGGACTCGGCACCACCTCCTCCACCACCACGGTCCCAGTTTCCATTTGCCGTTCGACGTGCTGGCGTGCGCTGTCATTGCCAGGTTGCTGGTTTCCCCCGGTCCCTAATGATGGGGTGTTTTTATGCTTTTTTCCCCCGTAATAGTTGCCATTCTGGCGGCATTCTTAGGTATTCTCGCCCTCGGCACTACTCGTGCCCTGGCCTGGGTAAGTGGCGGTTTGTTGGTCCGTCGGTCGTTCGGTTGCCGGTCGAAAATCGTGTGCCACAAGAGATTATCCAGCGAGTCCGTGGCCAGGACGGACGGACGGAATTGGAAAATGCAATTAAAAACTAATTAAACCCTCCTTTTTTAAATGCAGCAACGCTCATTTAACGATAATCAGCCGTTTTCGTGATGAGGCCGCCGTTTCAGTCCGGAACGTTTGGTCACCAAACGAGATGCGGGAACGTAGGAGAAGGACTGGCAGGAGAGACACGAGAGAAGTGATCGTTGGTGCAGACTATCTCCCTGGAACCTTGAACGCGAACGAAGTAACAAAACACAGCAACCAAGCAGGCAGTGCATCGAACGCAGCATAGGAGGCCATTTTTTGGCAGTCGCTCTGCATGCATTTGTCTTGACATCGGCATCGAAAACTGGTCCAAGGTCCTAACACTCACAGCTCAATGCCTCTTAATCTTGAGATGGCATGAAAAAAGAACA
>NC_064877.1:45562500-45567500 GCF_943734665.1 Anopheles aquasalis
AAGTTCCCTAGTAAACCATTTGCACTTTTTTATATTCTAGTCGTATCTGATTGAGCATTTATGAACAATTTTATATAATATTGACATTATGAGCGCTGTTTCTATTAAAAACAATTATTTTTTGAAGAAAAAAGACGAAAATGATCGCCAACATATCAAAAATGTTGTAAAATACTTGTCAAAATGGCTAGCAATGGAATCCCGGAGTAAGGGTGACCCATATGAATTGTTAGAAATGTTTCATTGCAGTTGGGCTTTTACTTTTGTCACAATCATGGTCTTCACTTAAACTTCTTTTTTTTAATTGTCATCGAATCAATCAAGCTCAAAGCAAGTGATACGGAAAGATGAATGTTGGAAGTTCTAGAAAAACGTAACATTTGCATTTTGTGATCGCAAATGTCGAATGAATGAGCAATAGTACCTCAAAGCAAAGCAATAGCAATGTAGTTTCACCGAGACCGTCTCTTGTCTAATCACATCAATTCTCGCCCGTTAGTTGGTACGGTATGGCCTTGTGAGTACTGTAGATAGATTACAGCGCTATAGAGTCGACATAATTGTGACAATTTATGTTTTAATTATACCATATGCCTCCTGAACTACTCGTTTTATTAATAGAATATCAAAGCCTTGAAATGGATCCGCTGACTGTGAATACATCCGACCACAAACCGTTCCATCTTTCCACCAGACTTGTTATCTTCGTGCACAGTTTGATGAAAAATCGGAACAGCCTTGCCTCGCCTGTTCACTTGCTTAATTGCGAAGGACATAACCGATTCCACGCGTGCTGTTTGACGTTAATATCACGTCGCGCCCGCTGATAACGATCATATTATAACCATTTCCGCCCCTCCATACGGCACTGTCCTTGGCTGGCTGGTGTATAATTTTCCTTTTCCGACTGGCCATTCGAGGAAAGCAAAAAGCAGCAGTAAAAAGCCATACGAAAACAAAGTAAATGATGTTTTTTCCCAATCAAACGCAATCGTAACACCCGCACTTTGGTCGCTTCAGTTTATTGGTTTGTGTCTCCATCGCAAGCGGCCATAAAGTGCGACTCCGACAGGGAGGGCGGTTCCGCATGATCCGTTTCCTGTGTTTTCATCCAACACCAACCAGCGACAGACGAAACCGAAAACCAATCGGAATTCGATTGCCAGTGTGGTGACGGTAAGCGCTGACTCCGGTTAATGTTATCCGCTATTCATCCCACCCTCCCGGTGAATCATCGATCGATCGAACATTCTCCGGTCGCTGGTCAAGGTGACCTGCAGTAGCAGCACCAGTTGGGGGCCAGCCCATCGATCGATCGAATCGAATCGTGTTTACGATCCCGCGTTCCGGTTCGTGAGTCCACGGAAATCCGGAATTTCGCGAATGACGTCCACAGCGCCCCGACAACTCGGCTAATTCCAGTTCTCCAGGCCTCTCCACCGTAAACTGGATCATCAAAGGGAATGATAAATGCAAATGACAGTCATTTATCAGGCCTTGTTGTGTTCGTTGTTCTCCGAGGTGCCGTCGGGGTGAGCGACGGGACTTACCCAACACGCGCAACGTAACGTGACGCACGTCCCGTCCCCGGCTCAAATGCCGGGTTTCGTCAGAAAATGATGAAAATGATTCATAGCGGACGAGTGCTGGCTTTGAAAGGCTTCTTTCGGGGAGAAGAACAAGCAAAAGGTTCCAGCAATCACCTCTAGGGTTTCGCCGAGCTCCAGTTTGCGCGACTTCTCGCGAAGATGAGTAATTGAAGGCTGCTGTCTGGTGAACTGTAACTCGATCACGCAGTCCGCACTCCGATCCGATCCGATCCAGAGCGCATCCACCATCGGGGAAGGTGAAGGGCGAAACGTGCCACGAGTACGATAAACGAGTCGTTCCGGTGCGAGACAAACAAATTGGAGAGACTTTAGAGACCGCTCTCGGTTCTTACGTTTGCGGTGATTTCGCGCCATTCGTCCCTGATGGCCGCGTGAGACCAAATGAGCTTTAATGATAGACGTCGCCTTTGACGAGTCACCCTTTCTTGGGTCGTAATCGGTGCAATGACACTCGCTCTGCGCTTCGAGGTTGCCAGTTATCGCGGCAAGGACAGCACGAACGGCGGCGATGTCGCCGAATGCATTACCATCCTAATCCCAACACCTAGAGAGAGAGAAAAGCGTGTTTGTGTTTGAATTTATGAATATTTAGTCACTTTGACCGCCGAGGCCCCCCCTTGAACGAGTTTTGTGGCACAGCCCCATTTGCCTAAAAAGGCTGCGTCGAAGTGAATTCAAAATGGCGCACAGGCAGACAGCATATGGGCATCCGGACAAAAGTTGTGGCCTGTGGAGAATTTCTATGTCCACAAGCGTCTTGGCAGCGGAAATGGAAATTAAATCCTGCAAACGACATCCATTCAGACAAACATTGGTTTTATTCGAAGGAAAAGACGTCAATGGCCCGTTCTCTCTCGGTATGAGGGACACAACGGACCGACAACGGACCGACCCGATGATTACCAATTCGCGCGCGTAAACACTCGCCCCTATTGCCTACTTCGATGCAAATGTCGTGTCGATAAATAAAGCATTTACATAGCGCCCAACGCAGCCCCCGGGCCAGGCCTACTGTTGGCCTAGATTTAAGGTTAGGGTTCTGGTGGTTCCAAACGCCCGGAATGCATGTCGCATGTTATTACAGTATCCATTGCCCATCCGTGCGTCTCCTCCTGGCCACAGCTCCTTGTCTCTTCTTGGTTTGCTGGCATCGTGGCGTCTGTCACATTTCCATACAAAAGTCGTGCCCCGGGGCGGCGAAGTGAATCTGATACGACGGCCATACGGTTCTGTTACAGATCGCCTCCGTCGTCGTGACTTTTAATCGACCGCACACGCGATGGATACGGTTACGATGGTAGATTGATTTGAAGTAAAAGGACACCAGGGACATCATCCTGCGGGGTGTCTGTTCTAGATAATACTCGCCTGTGGTGGCCCTGGCATCGAATGTTCTTCTACCTTTAACCTGAGACACATTATGGAATCTTTCATTCCCGTACCCTGGAACATGATCCGTTCTCGCAGGAACACATAATGGATTGGGAATGGAGCTCTGAAAGGTGCTGTCCAAATGGACGCCCACTACCTGGAAAAGATGAGTCCTAGACCATCCCGGGGATCTCCAATCAAAGAAAGTGATTAAAACTGTATTGCACTACTACTCCTGCGTGTAAGTTGAAGCATAGAACTTTTGATCTCTCTTTTTCCCTTCATCGAAGGCGCTAGACCTACCTCCCATTAGGACAAGCTGTGGGTGATAGTGGTGGTGGGTGGTTGGGTGATTTACACGCAACGCCTTGCGTCGGTGGCGGCCCCAAAACACGGGATCGTCGTCGTCTCGGTCGGCGAATAATGTTTACTCGTCTCGACGCACGAGATTTATGCTGCAGCGGTCCTCTCTCTCTCTCTTTGGGCCGTGATTTCGCAGTTTTCCATAAATCTCATCCTGATCCGTTTCGCACCACGATCCACGGGGGAATAGCTATTCTTGTGGGTGATGGTGGGTGGTGCCGTGCTAGATTTAACTATTTCTTAATGCTACCGCCGCTGCCGCTTTGCCGGTGAGTGTGCTCGTGTGGCTGTGGGACATAAATTGCCGTTTGATGCTTAATGTGTCATGCTACCTCCGCCCCCCCTTTCGCCTGTGCTTCAGTGTTTTATTTGAGTTTTTGAAAATTAACCGTAACACGCGGCAGCTGTGGAGCGAAATGCGCTAATGTCGCGGCCACCGTGCACTCGTCTCGTCTCGTGGCCGCATTCGTGCGCCATTTCGGGCCGCACAGATCAGAGTCTGGCGCTCGCAAATGGTCTCTGTCTGGTCGGGTCAGGTCTGGTGGGATAAAGCGAGAGTGAAGTGAATGAAATTTGATTCCAATGGCCCAAAGTGGCCACCAACGGCACCGTGTGTGATGTGCTTTCCTCTCGCATTCCTCGGGGAATGGCTTTTATCTCGCGTGCATTCCAATTTACTTCCTTCAACTTCACCTTCAGCTTCTTCTTCTGCTTCTTCTTCTTCTAACTTGCCAAAAAACAGTCCAAAGAGGCCATGGGGACCCAGAGGGATGAGGAGGCATGCAAAACAGCCACGGGAGCAGCCGACGATAAGCACACAGCAACGAGTAAGGAGAGGTATCCGAGTACCAAAAAGGGGGGGTTCCTCTTTGAGAGTGGCCGTAAAGTGGATTTTGACTTGAGCAGCAGCAGCAGCAGTAGTCGTTTGAAGATCACCACCCCCTGTGGGGAGCAGTCCACCCAGTGGGAAGTGATTGCCGGGGGCCCATCATGCTCGACAGACATTTCACGATGGTGTTGGCCGTGATGATGGTGCTGGTGCTGGTGCTAGTGGCCACGTACCTTCACTCGGTCCTAGTGCCGCTGTTGAAACATGTTGAGCATGATGAGTACCGTCCGACGGGTTTTTGGGAAGCTGTTATCTTGTTGTTTGATGGTTTTTGAAGAGAATGTGTTTTTTTTCGTCGATTTTTCGTCGGCACTCGATGGGCAAAGATAGGATGATGGTAAACACACATGCTAGGCACCGGACCGGACCAGACTGCTGGCCATCAGCTGACGTGGACGTGTTTGTTTCGCACGCACGTTGCCGGAGGATGGCCGGATGGTGATCCGATGGCAGTTGCCAAGCCAGGTATGAAGTAGTTGTCGATACTTCACCTCGAAGCGAAGCACCACCACAACGCGTTCTCGACGACCACAATGGGGCATGTTTGTCGAGCAGGTTATCCTCTAATGGATTACTTGTGTGCTCGGCTTGGGCAACAAAATGTGATGCTCTTTATCTTAGGGTGCATTGCCACGATAACATCTTTCCTTAGCTAAGAAACTTTCATTGATTGTCATTTAGCGCGTTGTGAAATTATATTTCAGATGAATGGTTACGGTAGCAAATTTGTTTGCAAACCCTCAAACATGAATTGCGGATTTTGACTC
>NC_064877.1:45572500-45582500 GCF_943734665.1 Anopheles aquasalis
GGGGAAGTGTATCCGTCCACCGTGTTTCGTTCCGTGTGAGACCTTTCGTGGCTTCTCTGCCTTATGCGCGTTGAGTGTTGTGTGTTGAATCATCCTTCTTCTCTGCTGCTGCTGCTGTTGGTTGTGTCTCACGATCGCAATCGATTACCGATTAGACTGTGTGCGAGAGTAGTCTAGTGTTTCAAGCACCGAGCGAGCAGCCAAAGGCAATCATCGAGCACAGCACAATGGCTTTTTAATTAATGCATCATACACAGCGCAACCAGACGGCGTATGTTAATGAGTGAGATGGGCTCGATGCTCGATTGTTCATGAACTGAATTGCTTTTTACTGGATAGGATTTTTGGTCTGGCGAGGGGCTGCTCAAAATGTAGCAACAACGCACCAACAACTCCTCGAACATGCACCAAGCACCCCCTCTGGTATGGCGGCGGCCTCGACTGAATTATTGCAATCAGCCGGAGGCGCACGAAACGCCAAATTGATGCTGATGGCGCGCCAAGTCTGGTCTCGGGCAAAAAAAAAATCGAAACAGCAAAAAAAATAGCAGCATCGTGATTACCAGCGAGTGGAATGCCGCCTCATCGTTCACTCGTTCGTTCGCTCGTTCGCTCGCTGATCATAATCATGCACCACGAGAACAATAGCGAGCGCACGATCGAGCGCACAGCAAGCAATGTTCCTCCTCTCGCCAGCAGAAAAGGGGGGCTTTTATCCTGAGCGAAAAACCGCGAATCGCCCCAGATGGTGCCAGAACAACGGCAAACCCAAGATGGATTCCTTCCCTCCGGGGAGCGTCTGTTCATTATTTCAAGAAGCATTTCCGAGTGATCTTCTCTCGCCAAACACACTCGCAACATGGTGCGCGAATTCCATTAAAAATAGCAATCGAGCGGCCCCGGGACGTGTGCGTTCTGTGCAACTTTCTGTTTAATGCTACCGTTTTGGCCGCGGCCATTGCCGACAAGCATATCAATCAATGATGCCGTCGATGCCAGTGATTCACGTTCGCTCAACCATCAGATCGGTGTCGATCGTAGTGCCAGTACCGTATCCAGCGATCTGGAGCCAGCTTTCAGCCTAAATTGACGAAATTCTCATTATACGCTCTCATTTATACGGATTGAAACCGTGAAGAGCTAGAGGAAGGACAGTGGCCCAGACTGGGCTGCAATAAGGTCTCAGTCATCAGATCCAACGTCACGTTCTGCGCCTCTGACTCATCACCTCATCGAGAAACGATTTTGGAATGTAATCCACAACAAAACAATTGGAACATATTAATGCCTAGAGTATCGCTATCAGTTAATGAGTAGCTTGTTGTTGTGCTCGATCACGAAGGAAATTCCAGCTTTTTTCGATGGAAATCTCGTATTTTTTTTCATCTGTTTTCGAGCGCAACCAGGAGGAAATCGGTGAGGTAGGAAAAGTCATAATAGAAATCATTACCCGATTGTTCTCTCTCGCGCGCGCCAACATTAGAGACAATTGGATCGATTTACAATCCTCGTGCATTAGCTGGCTGGTAGTGGTGCTGCTACTTGGCGTACTATCAGCAAAGGGGCCCCGGGAAAGGGAAATCGGAAATCTCGATTGTTTTCCTCCTTTTTTTTTCTTTTGGTTGGAACACATCAACGACGCCATAACAATGCACTTAGCGTTGGAGCACCCCTATGGAGCGCTTATTGTTTCCATCTATTTCCTTTTTTTCTGTCTGTTTCGTGGTTTCGGGTTTTGTTATTGCAGCAGCAGCTGCTGCTGCTGCTGTTTGCTCGTAATGATGATGGATTCTGGTCTGGCTTTTATCTCCGCTAAATGCCCACGGTCTTTTTCGCCTTCTGGTCATAATGATTTCTATCTTCCCTAGCGCCATTATCGCACGTTGGAATACCTGGAGTATCTGGAGCAGCAGGAAGCTCGCCTCGTTTTCCCTACTTTGCTCTGACGTGCTACGGCCAAATGCACGATCGATTCAATTCGATTGCAGCAACGGCAATGACGTCTGCCATAAATCGAATCGTCTGTCCCCGTGGATTGACGGCCGGGCCTGGCCGGGCCGGGCCTGGCCTGGCCTGGGTGATGGTGAATCTGCTAATGACGTCGACGGCCCTTGGAGTAGTGAATGACACGATTCTCCCTTCGAACGGCTGCTGCTTATCGCGCATCATCACATCTGGAAAAAGGGGTTCGACGACGATGGCTTGAATCACGTTCATTCGACAATCTGGCTGGCAGGCTGGCTGACGTCAGAGGAGGAGGGGTGTCAGATGCCGGGGGAAAAACGGAACCCAATTCAATTACGGCCCGTTTCCTCATTTTTTATTCCCTTTCCACCGAGAAAGTCGCAGGCAAAGGCAATCAAACTGACGCAAACGTCGTTCCACTTTTGCTTTGTGCGGGGCCGGAACAGGGAGGGTGTGGAGAGAGATTAGTGTCGGTGCCCCCCGGGCGGTGCTGCAACCTTACCTGGTTCCGTCCTTCGGTTGCAATCGCGCAATTGTTTATTGTGATAACCCGGATCACTTCCGAACGATCCGAACGTCATTCGATCGAACTGTCATCGCTCGTTCGCTCACTCGCTCAGTCACGGCTTGCTTTGTCACAACGGCACAATCAATGGCGGTGCTGGACTAATTTGTGCAACGGAAATGAGGGGACGAGAACACACATCCATAAACGTCTCGGTCAAGATTCTGCCATCAGCATTTTGTGGGAAAGGGGGAAGGGAGTGTGAGGAAACATCCCCCTAAAAACAATCGCAATTTCCGCACCGAGCGCAGAGTTCGAAGTGGACCTCGAATTGGTTCGTCATCGACATGTGACGTGGAGTAGACTAGACGATGACTTTGCTTTGGGAGGTGCGCTATTTGGCGGTCCGTTCCCACGAAGGTGTTTTGACGACGACAACGACGACCGAATGACCGATCACCGTTGTGCGACGTGACGTGACACAGAGTCCCAGCAGGGTTTTGTGCGGTCCGCGGTCTACCGGTCTTTTTGCTGCTCCTTTTTGGCCTCACTCAGCTTGACCACGGTGCTGACCACGGTCTTAATGGATGGCGAGCACTCCGGCAAGCGGATTCCGTGCGTCCATGGTGTGCTGTCACGAGTGAAGGAAGGCAAGAAGGTGAACGGAATATGGTGGCGATGACCACGACGGCGACCAAGTGCGCCAGCGAAGGACGGAGCGTAAACAGAATTTGCAAAAACTCAAGGAGGGGGAGTTACGTCGTGCTGTAGCGCTCATTCCATGGTGGCAGCGGGGTCAAACATTGCGCACAAGAGTGGTGCGCTAACCTTCCAACAACGGTCTGTCCCCGGGCATGTGGAGATTCGTTTGTTTTTGGTTTGTTTTCTTCGTGTTTTTTTCTTCCACACCAGCACCACCGGTGACGCCTCGGTGACATTAATTACAAACATATTCAGCGCATTAGGGGCACCGTGGACCATGGGTTTTCGGTGGACACGGGCGCCAACTGCCGGCGTCCAAAAACCCCTTTTGACGAACACCCGAGAGTCGCCATAATGGGGATGAAAGGGGAATATGCTGCTTTGGGTGAGAGCGAGAGGCCACGACCAGTGTCTCCGAAAACCGAAATCTGTCAGCAACACCGTACGACCATAAATCATGGAGCAGACGAAGAATATTTGAATAAAATGCGCCATCGTCGTCGTTGTCGTCGTCCGACGCTGGGCTCCATTTACAGAATAAAACTGTGTCAGCAGGCAATCGGCGATAACTGACGCCTTTTTATGGTCTCACATTACACGCTCCTCCGAGCAGCGTTGAACGAACAAAAGGGGTTGATTCCCTAAAAAGGGCGAACCCCAAAGTGCTTACTCAATCAAACCTTCCACGATCCCAAAAACGAAACTGACGACGAGCCGGAGGAGGAGGAGTGGGGCAATCGTGTCCGATATCGGGGCTAGAACCTCACTCCCCGAGGTCCCAGGAGTACACAATGGGAGCCCGGGGGTTTTCACAGGAAAAACCCGCTTGCGACATCTCCGGTAGCGAGTAGCGATTGCCCAGACTTGATATGGAGCCTGAAGGGGGGACCTGTGTCACTGACACTTTTGCAGCGAAACTCACGGCGTGCATTTCTTGCGCGATAAGAAGCACGTCCATCGTCCAAAGTTTCCACTTTCTGGTGCACAGTTTTCCTCGAAAATGAGATTGTGACACCCCAGGTATTACCGTTAGCCCGCCCTCCACGGTGCCCAATGGAAGAACAGGGAAAGATCGATAAGAACTCAGAAAAGGGTTGGTAGAAGGCATACGTTGCACTTTGCTGCACTTTGCTGTACTTTGGCGTATCTTATCGCCGATTGGCAGGCTGGTCATCGTCGTTATTGGTGTCGTTCTCTCTCTCTCTCTCTCTCTCTCTCTCTCTCTCTCCGATCCGATGGAGTTCGTGCAATTGATTTGCCAGAGATGATAAGCTCTCCTAGACTGCTTCGATGCTGTCAGCATTAAAGTTCCCTCACCCCATGAACCCAAGTGCATTCGCCGGTGCTCTGGTGACATAAATCCTTTCCCGGAGATGAACTCACCGGCGGCTTATCGATCGATTCCGATCGATAAAATCAATTAGACGAGCAATGGCGGCCACACTCTCCCGCTGGTAGATAATTGCTGGAAAAACTTCCTCAGGTAGCCAGGTTGCTGTGATGGCGTTTGTTCCTTGTCAAAAGGCAGGACAGCTGTCAGATGGAGCAAGCGGACGTAATTTGAGAAGAAAAAAAAAGTTTCTCGTCGAAGAAGGCTGTTGGGCTCGGGAGACGGAATCAAGAAGAAACTTATGCGCCGGTGGGCCATCGTTTGTGAAACTCGACGTCCTCACCACGCTGCTACCGGAGGTTGGCTGGGTGTCAGGTGCTCCCGGGGGTAAATCTTTGATCCCATCCACTCTGGTCCCGGCGGATCACCTTTCTTCTCGTTCGTTACACACGCATGCACGCACATACGGGTTACCATTACCTGCGGATCATATGTATAAGAGGGGTTGTGTTATGTTACGCCCTCTCTCTCTCCCTCTCTCTCTCTCTCACTCACTCCCCCGACGGCGAAACGAAAGTGATAAAAGCGATGAAAAAACGAGAAGATTTGTCCAGCCCTCCGGTCTCGCGCGGTCCGGGCTCTCCAGCGGCGCAACCCAGGCCGGCCCAGCGGTCGATCGTAAAAACTAATAAAAATAAAAGCGAATGTGGGCCACCAAAGGTCGCTTCCCGGTTTTTCTGTCGATTGCTGGTGGTGGTGGGTGGCTGGTTCTCGGTGCGGATTTTCCGCACCGCAATCCCCGTGTCCCGAGGCCATACCGTGGGCCGGGTTCTGTTGGTCTCCGGAGAGTTTAAAATAATAATCATAAAACGGATTTTTATCTGCATGCCCTGAAGCTTGCCCTCGACGTTGGCAACAACGACGACGACGATGTGTTGTTTCGCATTCGATGCCATCTACTTGTGTCCTCTCCCGTCCTTTCCTTTGCCAATTGCCATCGCCAGTGGCTCTGAATGCGGATGCTTCGGAGGTACCTTTTGGCCATGAACAGTCGATGCGCCTTCATCGATAAGAAAGATGGTGAAGGTCTGATTGGCTGCGCTATTTTGTTGCTTAGAAATCAGTTCCCTCGTCCCAGCGGTGCTCCAGGTGGCCTCTTTGGGCTGACTCAACACCCTTTCCTTGCTTCTGGTTTCTGGCTTCGCACAGAAAGTGGCTGTAGCCGAGGGAGACACATTTAATGACTTTGGTTTTATTAGATTGCGGACCAGTTTGGTCTTGTTTCGGTCGCTCCAGCTAGTTTGCACTTTCTGTAGGCGATGATTTGGAAGAAAAATGAAGAAAAAAGAGAAAGAAGAGAGGTGCCAATTTCGAAACCACTCGCGGGACAGTTTTTAAAATTGCGTCAGAACCTTCCTGGAAAGAATAGTCGAAAGCATAATTTAAAACGCAGGATTAGCGCCCGTTGATAGCCGTAGTTTTGCAGTTTCGCTCTCCCCTTGGTCGTTCTATTGTTCTTGTAGACAATCGAGAGATGATTTTCCGTTCTGTCAGCGTCATCGAATGTGAAATCCCAGCGAGAACGATCTCAAAGGGAGATTCTTGAATAGCAGCAATGAAAGAATGCTTCGTTAACGATTTAACATTCTGCAGTGAGGTTAAGGCCATACCGGGGGTGCACCTTTCGGGCACGAAATCCGTTCCAATCCGGTCGTTTGTTGTTAATCGCGTTTCTGTCTGTCATCCCCTGTTGTCCTGTCAAAGCCCTGTCTCAGATGATTTGTTCGCCTGAAGGCCGAACGATAGAAAGAGTACAAGCGAATACGAAAGCGAGCGAGAGAGAAAGAGAGACGAAGTGAGTCAACAACGTCACAGCCATCCTGGATGGATATCTCGCTTGGTCGAACGGTCTGGCAGTTTATCTCTTAATTTATCTGCCATGTTTTCTCCTCGCATCTCGCCGTGGAGCCTGGCCGTGCGGACATCAGCAACCTGGAAAGTATGCGAAGCGAGCCGAAGGGAGGGTGGTACCACGCCCGATGACGACGTTTGCCTGAAAGACGACGTGCGCATGTTACCTGGAAACCAGCTGTTTGCCCTTGGTCACTCTGCTGGTGTTGGTGAAAGGGGCCTCGTGCTTGCCGGTGCAGTACGTTGGGCGCACTCGCCAAAAAGGACATCGCCGAGACCCACACAGACAGGGGTGTGCGCATCCGAACACGACGGAGCAAGGGTTGGCAAAAGGGAGATAGCTAGCGAGAGCGATGATCCGTTTGGGAAATTTCCTTCCATTGGTGTGTGTGAGAGAGGGGAATATCCTTTTTCCGAAGAAGGGTGCGCATGTAGTAGTGCGAGAGAACCACGATGGTTGCTTCGATGCTAGGACGAACTCTCTTTCTCGCAAGTGCGCAACTGTCAGCGATCGATTCCGCCATCGCCATCGCAGCAAAAGGTCGACGAACGGATAAACGACCTGCGTCGCCCGTCCCCCTACAACGGACATCCCTTTTCCTCTGCACTCCTCCCTCACTCCTGTCGGTACTCTATCGGAATGTCGTGTCTATTAAAGAGCGTTGCGTCGAGTGTTCGTCCAAGTAAACAGGACACTGCCAGTCTGGATGAAAGCATAAAATGGATGAAGTGGAACGATTCATTACCATTTCGCAAAAAGTTACATAATTAAGCATAAAACAACATGAAGAGTGTTGCTGCTCTGCAATGCTTATACCTTCACTATCCGACCATCCAACGGACGGCAGCATTTGAGTACGCAAATCGCCACCGCACACCACGCAACCCATATGCTCATTTATAATGCTCATTCCGTTTGATTTATGTTCACAGGTTGGCCACCCTCACACGCCTCCTGCACATTCTCCACATTCCGATCCGATTCCATTAGCAGCTGCTTACCATATCTCATGCCAAGCACCACACCCAGCCCCGAAACACCGACGCTGCCGCAACCCTCACTTGACCCAGTTTAAAGTGTTTTTCCTCCGCCGCCGCCGCCGCACATCGAAAACTAAGCAGACGATGAAGAAGAAGAAGTGAAGAAGCGAAGAAGAAGAAGCAAAAGCGAAGAAGACAAAGATCCCCCCATCACCCCCATTTTCTATCAAACATCTTCATTCCCATGTCATCATTTCCCGGTGCCGCGCTTTGCTCTTGTGGCGCCGCTCCGATGAGCCCGATTCACTACCCCCCCCCCCCTCCTTTCCCTCCCCGATGAACGCAGGTTTGCAGAAATAAAAGAAACGCCATCAACATGCTTTTGTTTTAACCTTTTTTGCGATTATTATTTTCTTCTTTGATTCCACCTCCCCTTCTCTCCCAAACATCGCTCTTCTTCACCACCAAACATCATCATCATCATCATCACCGTGTTGTTCTCTTCTTTCGCCGCCTTTTACGCGCTTGTTACGCGCGTGTCCTCCCCCTTAACCCACCCACCCAATCCACTCCATTCCTTTCCAGCCTTACCCCCCCCCCCCCCCCCATTCGCGGTTTATTATACACTTCCTGCTGTTGCTGCTCTGCGTGAGTTGTGTATGTGTGTTGTCTGTGTTTTTTTTTCCTTTCCGGTCTTAGCGAATTCGTTATTTAGTCCTCTAGCTTGTCTGGTTCCGTAGATAGTAAGTTTTGGTAGTAATAGTAGTAGTAGTAGTAGTTTCGTGTAGGTTGTTTTTGCAGTACTTCCTTTCCCTCTTTGTTTCTGTTCTTTAATTAAATAATTAAATTATCATAATTTATACACATATTACTTGTATTCTTCTTCTGCTTCTCGCCTTCCTTTCCCGTTTGTTATCCTATTCTTTCCCTTTCTCTCTCTCTCTCGTTCTTTCTCTTGTCGTCGTCGTTCGTTTAATGTGTTGTCGCTTGTTCTTTATCTCTTTAAGCCGTCAATTTACCGTTCCTTGTGTCTTCTTCATCTTTGCCTAGCGATTGACTCCTTCTTAAGCGCAGTCCGCCTTTAGTCTCGCTGCTCTGGTGTGGGCTTTTACTCATGGGTCCTGCCATGGGGTGGGCGGCGCCATACTCTTCCTTGCCATTGCTCCTTCCTCGATTACCGACTCATCACACGTTTTGTTTCCATTTATTTATTTCCTACAGTTTGCAATATTTCACATGATTTCAGTTCCAGTTCCACGCCACCTCCACACGACCGCCAGGCCAGTTTTGCTCTACTATTATTATCAGTTTTTTTGTTATTTTATTACTCTTATCAGTTAGTATTACTAGGTGTTTCCAGGGGGCGTACGTGAGTGGTTGGGTTATCGGGCATTTTTCTTCCTCTTTTTATCATCCCCTTTTTCTTTATGTTTGCCTCGTTTTGCCCCTCCCGCCAGTTCACTCTACACAAACACAAAACGTGATGCTGCTACTGTTGCCTTGCTGTTGCCTTTGCTGATCTTGCACGATCTCTTCACATCGTTCGATTGGAATTTTCCACTCCCACTGTCAGTGAAATGTAGCTGCGTTGACTAAACTTTGACTTGACTGACCCACTACTCACTGACTGAATGACTGACTGACTGACTAACCGGGCGTTTAACTGTCCGGCTGACTGAGTGCAACAGAGAGAGAGAGAGGTTCCCTTCGCCGGTGTGCATTCGTCGTCATTGTTTCCCTGTCGCCTCGAGAAACTCCACCGCACGATCTCGATCTATTTACAAACAAGAACAGTCCCGTAAGGAGATTCTATTGTGCGACAGTTCTTTACAAGCTCCTCATTCACCCTCAACTGATGCTTGCTCTCTGCTCTAGGCTGGCTGGCTCTTCCTCCCGTTCACAGTTTTGTGTTCATACATTTTGTGTTTAAATATATTTGCACATTCCTATTCTACTCGTAACATAAGACCTGGTTTTACGCTGCTGCCATAACATCCTCTGTCTACAGAATTAGCTCCATACCGGTCCAGTGCTAGTGTCACCACCGCTAAGCCCCACCTACTCCAGTCGTTTTTTTGCATTTATGCTGCCGTACTATGCGTATGCGTATTTCGTTTCGTTCTGCTTCTCTTCTTGTTTTTTTTTTGGCTGAGTATATAATTTTACCTTCCGAACCGTACCGGGTTTGTTGTGTTTTTTTTCTTCTGCTTCTTTTTCAGTTTTGATGCCTCTAAATAGTTTTGCTTTGTTTTCGTTTTTCGTATTAGCTTCCTTTAGTCGATTTTGTCATTTGTTGTTTTGGAAAGGTTGTTAACACCTTTATGTATCCAGTTAATTCGTTACTTCTATGCCGAAATATTCATGTTTCATAGCTGTTAGAGTTTTGGGGGTTTTTTGGCTAGCTTTACGCCTTGGGTAAGTATTTTGTAGTAGAGAACGTAAGATTATTAACGTTTAGCGTCGATCCCGCCGGATCATCCAAAGAGTGTGTGCGTGGGTGTTCGTTATGGTTTTGATTATTTGATTGATTTGTTTGTTTGTTTTCTTTTACTTCTTCGTTACTTTTTGAGTTTGCGTATGTCGGTTCCGTAAGTTGCATTATTGTA
>NC_064877.1:45587500-45597500 GCF_943734665.1 Anopheles aquasalis
GTGCGCTGCGCAGGAATCCGCTTTCGTTTCACTTCCTCCGGAGTACCACGGAACAGATGACGACCTCCCTCCCGTTGATTGCTATTTTCCAGTGAAATGTGCACTATTCAACCACCGGAATCACCACCGAACCGCACACTGACTTTGCTGCTGACTGACTGTAGCAAACGGACCAAAAAACCGACACCACACCACAGGCACTGCTGCTGCTGTGTCTGGATTGACCTGATTTTGACACTTCCGAGGCTACGCTGATGCTGCAACACACAATATCACACACCAGCCTACTGCTGCTGCTGCTTCTTTCTTCACTTCTTCCGCCGTGCCGGATGTGCCAAGGACTATCGATTGCCTGCGCTGCTACTTTTCCCGCAGGACATGAGCCACCACTTATCCGCTCGTTATCACAGAGGGCAGCCACACCAATTCCACACCACGGTTTTCTCGTTTGCACTCTTTTGCTTCTCTTATTTGGGCTTTTCCTTGGCGAGTGCGCGCACTCCACAATCTCACATTCCCACTCCACTCGAGAACAACGTAACCAGAACAAGTAGAAGAGTAGCTCTTTAATGATATTTTTACTCCTCAGCACTTTACTCTTCTGCTGCTGCTGTTGCTGGTGTTGTTGTTGTTCACTGTTTCTTGCTCTCTTGCGCTCCCTCTCTTTCTTTCTGTTCACTGCTCTTGCTCTTACACAAGCGCCTCGCTTCTGGCTTCAACGACGGCTCGCGCGTGGTTCCTTCCTTGGAAGGTTAGTATCTTGCTTTTTCGGGCTCGGCCCCTCAACTGCCATTACGAGCCAGGCCAGCTTCCATTCGAACCCAACTTCCATTCAAAAACAACCAAGAGAACGCGAGAGAGAAACTCAACGCGCAGAGAGAGAGAGCGCTCGTGTCTGAGCGAGAGCGCAAGCGAGAGAGAAACACAAATCGAATGGGAGTGAGTGAGAGAGCCACAGGGCAGTTCGCTTTCACGCACACTAGCTGTGCGCCAATCGCCAACGTCGCCGTTCCGTCATTCTACACTGTTCGGGGTCTCGTGGCGAGAGAATCGCACGCTGGTGTGCGCCAGAGAGCCCGAATTGCGGCGTGCTCGCGCACGTTCCAATGGCTGCCTGCTGTGGAGTTGGCTTCCAGCTGATTCCCGGCCGCGATCGATTGTTTAAATCGCTCTTCTCCACCAACCAACGCAGAGCAAGCGACGATTGCACTCACACCGTGGAGTGAAGTTTTTCGATTTAAAGCGACACGCACACTACCGGGTGGCCAGTGGTGACCAACCTTCCAGCAGTTATTCGGCAATTTAATGATCAAGTTTAGGAAATAGCTGAGATGTTTATGCTTTCTGTGTTCCCAACATACCAACAAGAAAGCATAATAGAAGCCCAAATGCATCTTTTCATGTTAATAAAGAAGGTTTTTGTCAAGACATTCAGATGCAGCATCCCTGAGCATAATTCCCCACAACATATTCCTGATGCACCGATGGCAGACACACATACAGCATCAATTATGCTGCGTCTGGTGGTGTGTGTTGGCTCGGCCTCGGAACAAATCTCTCGGAGAGCGAGACAAAATCGCTCTTTTGCTCGCACGAAAAGTGTCATCTTGACACCACCATTTGCCTATCCAGCATGATGAGCATGCCCCCTGCTCCGCCCAACAGCACCATCATCAGCAGCATCGACATCGTACATCACTTCATCACACTCGTCTCTCTCCCTCTGTCTCACTCTGTCCAACGATCCGCTACCTACCCTACCACCTCCCCACGCCGTCCTGGTCGATGCCACGATGTCTCTTGTTATTCGATTAACCATTACCACCCCACCGGCACAACATAATCTGCCCATCTTGCCATCGCGCACAGTGTGTCATCCTTCACCCGCGCTACCCTCCCACGAGAGTGGCAATGTTGCAGCCCGCCCACCTACGGCGTTCCCTTCGTTAACCCTTTCGCATCCGAGGGCCACTCGGCCAGCAGGTAACACCCTCGCACACCCTCGACTACCCTTCACCGAAGAGATGACACACCGCGAGATGCAGACCGCACGGGAGGTCTCTCCGTGGTTATGGCATCCACTAGGTGCTTCTTCACCACCCCCCGGGGTGGGTGGTTCCGTGGTGGTTTTATGTTGCTCTCGCAGTCTCGCATCTTCCGTCCACGTCGACCACCGGATGACGATGGATGACGGGTCTTTAATGCCGACGGACGACGCTGAGTGTCATTAGATCGTCGGACGGAAATGAATGAAGGATGCTTCAGATAAGGGGGTGGAAGGCGGACGATGAGCCAAAGAGAGGCACTAAAGTGGTATGCTGATGGCAAGGGATTGGCTCAGATGACGGCTTTTGAGATTAGGTTACAGCGAGTGAGCGAACGAACGCGCGATCATCGTCGTTCCGATCGATTGATGATCGCTCGCTGCCCAATGGGTTTGATGGGCGATTAGTCTTTCCATCGAAACGGACCCCAAGCCCTCACTTCCTTTCTAGCGACGGGGCTCTGGGTTTCGTGCAGCACAAAAAAGAATGCCCATTGGCAGCAAAAGTTTGAAAAAAGTGCTCCACCTTCTTTTGCCACAGAAAAATGGCCGACTTTGCGAAAGTTAATCTGCACGAGCGGTGGTCGAAACAACAAACAACACACGGTGGAGTGCGAGGGGGGCTGCTCTCGGTAATGAGGTTTTGCTTAGCGACGGAAAGTAGCATAATCATCGCCATTTAGTGCTCGTTACGCGGGCGCTCCCTACCAACCCCGCAGCCAAGGAGGCACAAAACGGCCAATCGAACGCCGAGCGGAGTAGCGGGCGAGGCAGGCAGGCAGGCAGGCAGGCGGGCGGTGTGATTACGCGGCATGAATCATAGGAGCAATGGCCCACTAATCGCGTTGCTTTTTGGATTCCAAACGAGGTAATGATGATCGCACTGGTTGCTACGACTAGACTAAAAAAACTGAACTCCCGGCGGGGCGCGTAATTCGAGTGGCGACCGAGTAAGCGGGGTCCATTCTGAACGTTTCTATTTTCAGGCGGGAAGCAAATTAAACTATTTAAACCGTAAGAGTGTTTCTACACTGCGCGAAAATTTTCGTTTTCGTAGCGCAATTGTCGGCAAAAGTCAAACTTTATATGGAGTTTTTGACGTTTGCCGACAATTGCGCTCTCGCAGCGCAAATTTTGGCTGGGTGTAGAAACACTCTAAAATGCGGAATATTCTTTATGAATGCTCAAATTCACTATTGCTTTTTTGTATGCTTCAATTGTAGACAACTTTATTTTGTACTAAAATGTATTCTAAACAACAATGAATACTATCACTAGATATGCTCAACGAAGCTGAGAACACACATTTGTGACAATGGTTTCTGTCATAAAAGATCACGACTATTGGTGATGGAAGCTATTTACCAACCAGGGTTATTAGGTTTGGATGACTCACCTGACTGAAGAATGGCCTTCATCTGAAATTAAAGTCTGCTTGGAGGTCAAACATCTTTTCTCACACATTTTATTATCGCAGTTTACCACGTCACAATGTCGATAAAGTTCTTCAGCATTCTTTTTAATGCCGGTTTTTATGAAAAATGTTGGTATTAACAACCCATTCAATGAAACTGGTGCAAACATCGCGAGTCCAATAAAATGTTTGATAGTGGACTTACGATTTATATTCTTTGAGGCATCGTTTTCAGGCTTAGTTTTCAAGCGTTGAGGCTTAGTTTTCAAGCGAGTTTGTTTTTCGGTGAATGAATGGTGAATAGTTTGTCATCAGAGAACACAACGATGCAGTTCTTATTCCAGGCTCTAGCATTTGTAGTCATCTTTGCCCTAATGCTGGAAAGATTGCAACATGTTTTCGTTTGTTGCCAGCCTTTTATTTTCCTTAAGATATGTTACCGTTTTTATTGGGCGTACAGATTGCCCGTCACTGACTACCTGTTTTGCTTGGACATGATCCTTCATGAACCTATCGTTATATGCGGTCTACAGAGGTACGATGGCCTCTAACAATCGCTGCAAGTTGTTTTTGCGGCTTTTGCGTGAGTAACAAACCCATACCTTGCCACCTTTGTACCTTGTATTACCTTTCAACCTTTTATTGAACTTATACATTGAAAAGGAGACAAGAAAGAGGGTATTTACCACTTTAGCATTGTTTTTGAAGACGTATATGTTAAGCTAGGGAACAGTTTAATACGTAGTCTCCACAAAAAAAAACGACTTAGCCTATTCCAACGTTTGACCGTTGCTTGGAAGCACCAACAGAATAATCGATGCTTACTACGGTCTTTCTCAACATAACCGCAGAACAACTCCTGAGCACTGCTGCTGGCTTCTTCCTCGCTTTCAACCTGCAAACCACTAGAATGTCTGCGTTTCATGAGTTTCCAGAAAACTATTTCTACTTTGGCCCTCTCCGTACTGCTATCTCTGAACGTCTCAAATGACTTCCCGGGCCCACCATCCTGGTGACATTGCGATTGGCCCCCGCGCAGACCCCCCTTCTCCACCTTCTTCACCTTCCTCCGGTTCCAATTACTCTCGTCTCCCGTCGCCTCGACCCCAACAGGCCGGCTACGAGAACGGAGAAGATCGCTTATCTAACGCCCCGCGATAGGAGAGGAAATAAATAGAAAGAAACCAAAATTAACCATCATAAAACGCTGGACCCTTGGTGCTGGACGACTGGGTTCATTACCGGCGACCACGGCGGCGGCGACGGCGGCACTGATGGATGGCGGATAAAATCACCTCATTCATCGAAACTAACGAGTCGCAACAACGACTACAGTCGTCGCCCGGCGAACTGGTCCGGGGCGGTGCCACACCGCCACCACCACCACCACCGGTTAATGGTTCTCTTTTTTTTCTCCTGTTCCCGGTCCCCGGTCTTGGCTTCACTTTCGGTGGAAGCGCTTAATTCGCCGCGGGGCCAGCACGCAGCCGGCCCCCTATCTCGGCCCTCGGCGCACACAATCGGTCCATCACAATCGAAAGGATAATTAATCCAAAACCGAAACGAAACGAGCCCGAAATGATGATGATGATGGCGATGATGATGATGGTGCTGTGCAGCCGACTGCTTTGCCTCGTTGCCTGCGATGATTGTTTCGAAAGGTTCTGTCCGATCGCGAGCGAGAAAGCACAAAAAAAGGAGAAAAGAAGCGATCGCAGCGATGATGCTACATTCGTCCTGAGCCCTCCACGGGAATAAATCTTTCAATTATTTTAATTAAATCATCTTTCAATCCCGTGCGCGCCCGCTCGTCCGATCGATCGCGAGGCGGTCCCGCGCGTTGTATAGTTTTATTGTAATCCTCCCCTGGAGGGCCTTCCTCGCTCGCTGCTCTCCGGGAATCGATCAGTCAATCCGGTGGAACGCAACCGGCACGATGAGCAGCGCAGATCGCACGACGATGGCGACGGCAAACAACGAACCACCATAAACTGGCCCCAAAAAAAAAAAAAAAAGGAACTGAAGAAAAACGCACAAGCTGGCGGGTTCGATTGGATGTTTTGAGAGCCCTCACCTCGCCGTCCTTCCCACCGAGAAGGAATAATAATCTTCTTGGTGGCCAGCAAGTGGGCGACCAAAGAACCAAAGAACCACCAGCATCGAAAGCTAATCCTCGTTTTGAGCTTTGCGAGCGAGCACCGCAGTTTTATGTTGCGATGCTGCTGCGGCCAAGTTATTTATGAACCACAGTGTATTACAATTTATTCCCGTCCTCTCGTTGTCGCTCTCTGCCTCGGTTTGGATGCGTTTTTGTCGAGGCCACCGAGAGGCTGGCAACCGGGGCATTGTCGTGACCGTCGTGCATCAGCTGGTAAAGGGGGCGCACTCCTGAATGCTGATGCTGCCAGCACAACCAAACCGTCCGTCCGTCCGGATATGGTGGCAGTTCATGGTCTCGACCACGAAGTACGACGAGCACCGAGCACCGAGCTGGGGCCGAAATAAAAATAATGTAATATGTATGTAGCATGAGGGCTCTAAATGTGATATTTATGTATATTGCGGCCACGGAGTTGCCGCTGGGGGGCCAAGAAGTGCGCGCTGTCATCCGGCCAGCAGCAGCTGACTGCAGACTACTGATGCTGCTGGTACTTGATGATGATGATGATGACGAAGACGAAGACGATGATGATGATGCAATGGGAATGGAAATCATTTTAATGGTTTCTACCGGCTACACACCGGCTGCTGCCGTCAATCAGTCGGCCGGTCGAGTTGGATCTTTATCACTTCACGTGCTGCGTTCCTCGTTCCTCCAAACCGAACAATCTGCGCTATCTCGGAGACTCCGGGCATTCGGTCGATTGAGGCAGAGCAGCAACCGATAAGCTAACGTTGTGCGCCTCAGTCCCGGGCTGAAAGGGCGGACAATTGAAGGCCTTAATCTCGATCGCACAGAACGGATCGCGTCCAGAGACAGTGGCGGCCGGCATTTGGCCAATCAATCGGTCTTGCGGAGGGAATTGGTATGCCATTAGGCCCCCCCTGCAGTCCGATTGTGTCATTCTGCTGAGCGTCATTCCAAACGAGTTTCAAGTGACTTTGGTTCTCGAGGAATTGGAGACTTAAAACAGCTTGGCCTCGGCCCGGGAAGGCGGAATTGGATAAACAAAAAAAGCCGTTTCCGCGGCTTTTTTGTGTCCCGTGGCGTTCCCACCAGCGACATACCGAGGTGACCTAGTGTTTCCGAGACTCGGACACGTCGCTTCGTTGCTTCTTTCGCTCGATTGCTGGTCTGTTTCTTCGTCGGTTCAGCACACCGTTCCGTGGTGTTTGCTGGAACAACATTGCAAATTGACATGTTTCTCTAGCTCTCTCTCTCCTTCTCTCTCTGTTTATTCTCTCTGTTGTTTGCTCTCTCTTTCTCCAATGCTTTTGTCGTTGAAGCAAAACGTTGTTTGGAAACAATAAACAAACGACGGAAGAACGAAAACAAGTGTCCATCATGAACGCAAGCGCAAAAACGGGGTAGGGGGGGACCATCGTCGTGTTTGTCGCGTCGCAAAAGTCGCGATTCTATCCCCTCACTCCTTCTCCAACGAAGAGGCCAACTGGAGGCAGCCAGTGGACAGTCTCTGGGCCACGAAAGTGCAATTTGCTCGTGCGAGCAGCGTGCCCTTCAACTCGTTGCAAACATCGATGCACCGCAGAGGGGGGTGCATCGTCGAAAATTGGCTTTCTGTGGGCATGCTGGTGCACAGATAGGCCCGGTGCTGGTGGTACATGGCCGGATTGGCCCGTTGCGCCGCCAGACATTCGTGGCATCCTGCTTCGATAGGCTCTAGGGTTGCCTGCTGCTCGTTTGCTTGAATCTTCTCTTCGTCGCAAAACGATAATTAACGATACCTCGGAGTGCGCGACGTGTACTTACTCTCCTTCCCGCTTTTGCTTCACGTGGCTAATTAAAATTTAATAACTCATAATCATTTACGCCACCTCGGGGCCCTGTTGTGTTGTGGTGTGGTGGCGAACGAAACGTCTAACACCGAGGAACGTCCACCGAGCATAAGTCCGCCGAGCATGCTCTGCCGATGTCTTGTAGATGCTTCTTCTTGGTTTCGATTTAACTGACAGACTGGCACAACCGAGCGGGGGAGCGATGCGAGCGGGGATTCAAATATTTTTTGGCCTCTTCAACGGAGGGGGAGCCCACATCCTTTCGCCTTTGGACCACGCTTCGAGGCACGCACAGAAGCAATTAGCTGGCAGAGAGAGAGAGAGGAGCGTGATCACGGTGCTGGTAGGCCCATATGTGCTTCCGAGATCTGCAATCTTGTAAGTAGTGCCTCAAACCCCCTTCGCACCCTACAATTTCTCAAATCATATTTTCCACTTCCTGCTACCGTTGCGCCCGTGATGAGCCCTCGCCGATAAAGGCTCTCTCTCTCTCGCTAAGGGGAGGAGGGTTTGGGCGCCTGTGGAAAACGCACAAAGAGCAGGATAATTAGAACGGTAATTACTATACAATTACATTACCTCCAAGGCTCATCGTCGTCATCGTCGCTGGCGCCCTTAGCGCTGGTGGTGGCTGCGGCGGCGACGACGACTAATGGACTCTCCAAATGACACAGGACAAGCGGTACCAGCCGCCCCTCGGGGGTCTCTCCCATGGAAGCCCATTACGAATTGTAGCAAAAAAGGCGGCGGTCCTGATGTGTGTCTGATGTCTGGTTGGTTGATTTCCGCAAATGCATTTCTTGTGGCCCACAGGCACGCTAATCGGTCTCAGCGAGTTTTCCAAATATTTTCCTTCCAAACAAAAGCCAAGCCGCCTTTTTGAAGGTTTGGTTGTTTTTTGTTTTTGGTTTTTGATTTCCCATGACTAATGGCGTACTAACCCATCTCTCTCCTGTGTCTTTGTGAAACAGTATTCAGAATGCGCCTTTTTACTAATAGTAGTAGTTGCTGTATTTAGGAAGTTGTGCCGAGTAATACAATGTGTCTCTAACGGTTTATGATGCTTCTTGCCCTTCACACAATGCATTTTATAGTCAATTGATGGTGTTTCATTTGAAACAAGGCTAACTTGGACGAATACTGTAGGGAAAAATGGTAAAAAACCAATAATGCACTGATAGATCTTGCTTTCTTTGTGTTTTGCGCTATATCTTTGAATTAAACCTTACCTTGTTGTTGCTTTATCATAAATGCTATCAATAATTCATTACCTAACCCCTTTTTTAGCATTCTGCGGCAATTTTATACTTTTTCTAGAAATTATTGCTTAGTGCAGAGATTAATTAAACTGGAAGATTTAAGATTTGCTTGAGACATGGGGTTTGAATGACTTGAAGTCTATTGTATCTTGTGTGTCACGAAGATTTGATTACTCATTGCCTATTTATAAAACTATATGCAGCTCTAATAGCTTTAGTTGAAGTCAAAATATTAGCTTTCATGCGACACATTAACATTAAGTCAAGGATTAATAATGAATGTTCCATGAAATTCTGTTATTCTTTATTTTAAGGGGGGCTTCGGTATTCAATTTTTTTGTGACACATATTTTTAACATTTTTCCCTGAAAGCTGATCCTTTCAAGACCATTGTGTAAAATTTTTGGATGAATCGAGGCAAAACTGACAAAGCTATAGATTTTTAAAAATCCGCGCTTCATACAAGGCTTCATGCAGCCCGCTACTTTGAAGAGCGTTTCCCAAAACCAATGTTTTCAACGGCGGTGCCCATTCTACTGTAAAAACGACTGGACCGATCGATTTGAATTTTTTCACACATAATCTTTAAGCCGGCGATACATGAAGCGTAAACTCTCGTATAAACTCAGAATGTAATGCCAAAAAGTTTACGCTTCGTGTGGCAGGCATAATCGCATAAAAGTTTATATCAGAACGTCAACTGCAATTACACTATTCTATTACATCAATTATATGTGTTTTTCGCAAAAAAAAAAAAATAAATCGACGAGATAAGTTGATTTCGGAACATCTTCTTTATATTTTAAGATGTTTTTACTGTATATTAGCGATTGTAGAACATTCAATTCTTCATAACGCTACGCTTCATGTTGGTGCTGTGTTTACGCTTGCTTTTACGCTCGGATTTACGCTCCGCGGGCCTATAATCTTTTTGGCATTACACTCTGAGTTTATACGAGAGTTTACGCTTCATGTATCCCCGGCTTTACACTTTTTGCCAGGTAGTCCCGTCGAGATTTCATGAAAATTCTTGATACTTTTTTTTAACAATTATGTAAAACTCGTTTTTGTTTGCAAAATTGTAAAAACCATCACTTTTCCAACTTCAAAAATCAGCCAAAAATCGAAAAATAAGAAATTCAACAAAAACTCAACGGGGCTACCTGGATAAACTTATAATTTATCAAAAGAATATCGATTTGTATTTTTCTGATGTCCCGTCACGCAGCTACGATGGGCACCGGAAAAAGTGCCTTTATGCAGACGCACCTGAATAAATTTGATGCCATGGATGAAGTTTTTAACAAATCTTCCGAAAAATCGAAC
>NC_064877.1:45602500-45607500 GCF_943734665.1 Anopheles aquasalis
GCGGGTAATGAAAGGCCGCAATCTGACGATCCGATGCTGCTGCTGTTGATCGATAATGCGTCAGCAAAACGCAGACCTCTTGATCGCCAAAAAAAGCCGGGCCGGCCCAAATTGAGTTGCAGCCAAAGACTTGGGAGGCGAACCAAAAAGGGTGAGTTTAGGGATGCGATCGACACCGGCATCATCCCGGACAGGAAATCGTCTTTTTATCTCGCTACTACGCTACGTCGTTTTTTGGTTTTCGCCAACCCAACACCAACCGAAGCATATCTGTAATCCTAATCTTCAAAAAACCCGGGACACCCTAAAACATAAGAGATGACGAGGGAAACGGGTGTGTGCCCCTGGTAGCTCTCTCCGGGCATGACTGTTATAAATATTAATTGAAATTAGCTTCGCAACGCGTGTGACATGAAACAGGCGACAGATGGAGTGTACGGTTTCGAGTGGACGACCCGGGACCGGTGCCGATGATGTTTGGTCTTTAAAAAGTTGGCCCTCCCTCCCGCGTGGTGGGTATTGAGACGGTGGTGGAAAGGGAGGGAATTGTAAAGGAAAAATCACCATCAATACATCAGCAACGCAGCTGCCAGCCGGTAGCGTGGGAAGCTAGCTTCTGCTGGTCGTTGGCGACGTGGACTTTTTTAATGAGCCAACCATTATAATTTACGACCGATTTGCTGCGACGGACCGGCACCGGCATCGGCATCGGCACCGGTGTTGTTATGGTGTTATGTTTGGCGTAGTGTTCCGCAATAGTGCACCCTGCGAGAGACCAGGGAGTAGAGAGACACCAAGGAGTGTTCCATTACATTTCAACTCGGCCAACCGGTGGTGGTGTGTGCTTGGAATGAAACAGAACACACGTCAAGGATTGGTGGCTCCACTGGCACTGCACAGGACCCCCACCGGGGCGGCACGGCCGTTGCGATGAATTTTCCGCCGAATTTTCCACCCAAGCAGAAGCCAGGAACCGTCCTTTAAGACTGCGGGAGAGCACTACCTACGTATAGTGGCAGCAGCAACGACAGCAGCGGCAGCAAAGAGACCTCCTCGGTGTCTGAACGAACCGGGCGTGTAATTGTAGTGCTTGGCACTGGTCTGGTTCCATTGTCCCGCTTGCATCGTTCCTTTTTGATATTTGAGAGTTCGCCCGGGAGCGCATAAAGAGAAGCATAACAGTTCCATGACATTGTCGTCGTTTTTATTGCGACGACTCAACGGCGGGCCACAGATCCTCCTTCCACACAGATGGCATGCGCTGCTCGGTTGACATGCTCGGTACCGAGGTGCATGTCATGTGAGCGGCACAATAACAACAGCCTCGCTGCATTCGTCATGCTGTGAGCCATGAGCATGCACCTCACGGGGTCCTCATGTGGAAAGGGGAGGGAGGGAGGGAGGGAGGGGGTGGTCTGCTCGCTCGGTAGGAGATCGAGTTTAAGCGACGATCACGAAAGGGCTCGAGGGCTTCAGTTTGAAAATTTATTACGATTCCCAAATCGCTCAGCAACAATCTCTCTAGGCCTGCTTCGGTTCCTAGTCTGCTCCTGCTGCTCCTGCTGCTGCTGCTGCTGTGTGATCACCACCTCTGCGTGGTCGGATCCACTCGAAACGCTAATGATCCGTAGCGAGGGCTCGGGTAGCGAGCGAGAGCGGAGTGGAGTGGAAAATGAAATAAAACCTCGACAACGAGCGAACGGCGGTGTGGCCAAGTGAGAAGGGTCGCCCGGTTTTTGGCGGATTTAATTGGTTTCTTCAAATCCCGACCATTCTGGCAATCCGTGCGGCTCTAATCCGTCGGCAACAGAATGTTGCCCGTGCGAAGTACATTGTTGCGACTCCATCGAAAGCCAGGCGTTCGTTTTGGAGGGAGCCATATAATTACTTCCACGAGGTTGAGGCTTTCATCTGTTGTAAATTATGATCGAGTAGTCCAGACAGAGACGAGATTAGCATATTGGTACCGGCACCGCTGGTGAAGTGATGCTTCCACATCGTTAAACAGCGTGAACGTCTGATCGCTGATCATCAGTTGGGCACGTTGCTTGTTTCCGGAGAGTTTGAGATTTTTGCTACACTTTGTTTCAGATCTGGCAGTTTAAAAACTCACCAGAGAAAAGGTTTCGAGAGAACTAGAAACCTCAACCTGTAACCGGATCCTCTCTATGGGACTTCATTATTGGGTAAAGCGGTAAACATAAGGTATCCGATGAAATCTAGCCCTCTGTAGGGTGAAATTGGACCTTGAGCAGAAAAGGACCATGAAGCTGCACTTAAAGCTGAGTTTACATTAATGCTGCGCAAAAAGGCTTATTTTTGCAAATGGTTTTTGACGAAACAATCAAGATTAATTTATGTTCAGGAAAGACATAATAATAACTACAGCAATTGAAGAAGGATTTCTAGAAGTCTCTAAGAAATAATGCTAACATATTCAGCTATGGGTGCAATTGAAGAAAAGCATCTTAATTCGGTGTTATGATCAGGCATTAGAAATCAATTCCTCTGCTTAATGTAAAAGAATTTTTGTAATACAAACTAAACTTGTTATTACTCAATGTTGGACCATCATTTCGAGGTGAAACATATGCTAGTTTCAACGGTTTTGCTCTGAATTATCTATTCTTAACTTATTTAAGATTATATTCAAAGAACATTATGATTTCAAAGAACATTATGATCGACATCGTAATCGTCATTAGTCATTCGTGAAGGAATGTTACTTTTAAAATGTTATCGAAAATTCATTTACTTTCATGTTAAATATGGAACTACCTGGAGATTAAATGTTTTTACTTTCTACGTTATTGTCTATCGCTTGCTAATTCATTAGCTGGGTACAGAAAAACGCTTATCTTATCATATGGCATTTTAAGAACAGCATGACGTGGATTTATGATAATGTATGATATGAAGAAACGGTTGATTGTTTAAATAGGACCATTTCTCATTGCATCTAGTTATCAAAAGTAGAATAGGAACGAGAAACAAAAACGCATTTGAAAGGCTTGCCTTAGTCATGCTGCAGGCCTGTAATGGCTTCAAAATACATTTCTCTAAACACTCTAGCATGGCGAAGGCACCAACAGTTCCTTATTGTGTTTCGAGTAGTTTAACAAAAATATTTGCTCAATAAACGAACTGCTCTGCAATGTTATTCACCTGGAACGCTAACAGCACAACGAATTCCATCACCCAATCGTCTGACTCATCCAGATCGAGGAATGAGGCATTCGCGCAAAGATAACAAACGAAATCCCAACCAAAAGCGATCCTGCAGAGCCTCTCGGATGGCCGCACGCTTGAACGGTCCCAGGGATTGCCCGTCCGTGTGTGGTGTCCCGATTGCAGAATGTTGAGGCACCTCGAGCGATTTGTTAATGAAAACAACCCAGAAATACCCAGAGTTCCCTGGGCCCATTATGCAGTCCCGAGAAGGCCGAAACGGCGCATGATAAGCAAAGACGACTGAACCGGAGATTAGCAGCAGTGGTCCGGGCAAGACGGCAATCCCGAAACCCGTGCGATCCATTGTAAACATCCCAGCGGCCGCCCAACGGGCTAGTCAGTTGGCCAGCTGCACCACGAGACCGGAGTGCGAGATGGAATGGAAAAGAGGCCCCCGGAGGGCAAGAGAAGCCGCAGCAGTAGAAGGATGGATGGCTCAGGCGATAAGGAACGTGTCTTCGTAATGTGTTTTTGTAAATTTGCCTGTCCCCTTCTTCTGGCCGACGGGATATCCCGCCGGTGGGCTCCGTTCCCTCCGTTCTCTGCTTCCTCCTTCCATTCCTTTCCATTTGCTGTGCTGCTCTCTTGATTTTTCGGGATCGATCGAAGCAGCTACGGGGCGCACTCGGGTTTCATCTTACGCTCAACCCACAGGTACCCACCAGTCGTCCGGATTGAATCGTCGTCGTCGTCGTTGTCGTCGTTGATCGCACCGGAGGATCACTCCAGGAGCACCGGAGCCCCCGGCTGCGCTTTGTTTCCATTTGATTTATGCTTTTGCGTACGCCAAAGAGAGAGAGAGAGAAAGAGAAAGAGAGGAGGTTTCGAATGATTTCTTTGCTTTCTTCCTGGAGTTTTTTTTTATGTATTCCACCACGAAGATTGTCCCCAGGATGACGGTGAGGATGGATTGACGATCCACGTCCGACCGCCGGTTCCGCCGGATTCGATTGCATTGTGCACCAGCACCAGGTCTCATGCCATCATGCCAATGCTGATTAACAGTCGTATCTCGTCCTCCGCTTCTCTTCTGCTTTCTTCGCTCGATCTCTTGATCTCTCGATTGATCTGCCCGGGCTGCTTTTACGGTTCATCGGGCACTGGGCGACATATGGTAAGCGGACGCACGGAGGTGACGATTGATGGAAGTGCTTCGACTTCGATGTTCGGATATCGATGTTCCAAAGGGGCGCTGAAAGGACCGTCAGACATCGTCAATCGTCGTCTCGCATGAACTCTAGGATGATTTCCCGTATCTAATCCATTGTCACAAAGGCCCAGCCCTAGGTCTTCGGACGGCTCGAGTCTTGCAGGCGATCTCCCAGTGCGCCCAGGGATCAGCTGACCGGCTGACCCGCATTCCGTTGAGGACGTTGAGTGATCACCGATCGGATCGGATTTGGCTCCGGGCCGGGCCCATTACCTGCGCTATGCGCCTTTCCCCCCCATGTCTGCATCAACTTTTAAGCTGGATCACGGCTTTTCACAGCTTTTCCATAGCCTTCTTTTCCCTTCTTTTTTTTGCCTCGTGTTTCCTTCCTGAGCTCAGGACGCATACGCACTATACGGACGGACAATGGACGTAGTGCATTAATTATCGCGACTCGCTTCGGCGAGAATGAACGTCCTCGGTCACGGTACTACTGCTGCTGTTATTGTCGTGTCCCTGGTTTTTGCCATTTGCGCTGCCAGATTACACGGAGCACGTCGTTCCAGTTCCCGATTGTATCGCTGAAAGACGAGACGTAAAGGGACTTCCTAACAGCAAA
>NC_064877.1:45610000-45652500 GCF_943734665.1 Anopheles aquasalis
ATTCACTCAAAGTATAAGTTTAATCACACAGACCATAAATTATTTCAATAAAATTTACCAGCAATTTTAGCAATAAATGCCTCTAGTTGTGTGTAGAATCAAATTAAAAATAAGGGGAAATAATCAATTATGCTTCAACTTAACTGGGATGCCTCAAAATCGTTCCACAAAAGTGAGTACACAGCTCACGTGTTCGTTTTGTATTTCGCTTTTGATTCATCTTTGTCCGACATTTTTTGTTGTTTTCAGCATCGGGCATCATGTTCCTTCATTTTATCAATTCTGCCAACCGTTGTTGTAGAACAAAAACTACCGCGAATTGAACGCCGAATAGAATTACAACTAGAGGGATTTATTGCTAAAACTGCTCGCTGTGTATTCACTTTTGTGGAGAAGTGTATCTACTCGCACATATTGGTGTCCTTGGTGCAAACCCACCTGGTGGCTGATGGTTCTTAATTTCTTCATCAACATCCTACATCCTCACCCAAAGCAGATTATCACCGCAACTCTTTTCGAAAAAAGCCCTTATATGCGGATGCGATGTGCGCTGTGGCCACAACGCGCTGCATGCAAATGCTGTACCATCGTCCAACAGTCGGAATCGGTTCGTGACCGATGGATGGACGACGATGACGGTGCTAGCAGCGCTTGAAAATCGAAACAAAGCCCAATCCGTCTCAAGTGTCCCCAAACGTGGCTACGATTGGCGGCGACATGCTGCTGCTGTTGCTGCTTCGACGACCACCATCATTAACGACGATGACATCGAGAGTACGCCTCGCGGGGCCACCGCAGTACCCACATAATGAATAGACGTGCTCTCGTGCAACCCTCCGGGGAGGCCAATCGGAATCAAGGGGGAACATTGGCCAGCCGTGTGTGTGCTTCCTGCGCTCACTTCACCTCACCGTACATGGTCCGGAGTGTATTATTATGTTTGCATTATCTCCATATCGGTTCAACCTTCGGCAACCGCCAGTGTGCGAGTGCATTTGACAGCCGGCCATGCATATTGCACCTCAGAACAAAGCACGCCCACCTCCCATCTCCCCCATTTTGTGGAAATTGTTACTCAACCATTCGACCTCCCCCCGGGGGTTTGGTGTGTGACAGGATCAAGAGTGAGTTCTTTGAATGCAAAGTCGGTCACCGGCAGCTCAGTTTGGGAGGAAGAGATCGAAGACCGGTTGAATGTGAATCAAGTTCGTCTTCAACAAAACCCGAAGAGCTCGGATTGTGCCACTTTCGTGAAATGAAATATATGGTGAGGTCCGGACCGATCTGGAGCTGCCGCTGCTGCGGCTACCGCAAATGAATATTCGACATTTCGTTGATCGTGAATGCGCGTTTCAATCAACCAGTCAGCCAGTCAGCCAGGAAAGGAAGGCAGAAAGAGGAACACAGCAACGGAGCAGAGCAAGCGGTGAAGAGCAAAAGCAATTTTGCATTTCGATTTCCGAACCGTTGGTCTCAAGAGCACGACCGCACGAGTCGTCTTCAGAGTCTCTGGTATAGAATCCAACTCCCTGGCGAATGGAATAGTGAAGCAGCGGAGCGAATTTTTGCATATGTAGCGACGGTGGATTGCGGATTGAATTTCGCTTTCATCGTGCGGCACATCTTGCGATGCGATGCGGTCGGTCGGCGACTCGCACAGCAAATCATTTGTTTATGCGCCATGACGTCATGTTGCTGCTGCTGCATGGAAATACAATACGCTTGGGGTAGGCAATCGGTCTCTTGCTTCTCTTCATTCGCATCTGTCCTCTTCGATTCGAAGCGCGCTCTCATCCGCAGCATCGGCTTTTGATATCAATATCCGCGTAATATTCGCAAAACGATCGTGTTCCTTCGGGGCCAGAAAACCGGCCGGTAACAAAGGAAGGCGAAACATATGTTCATCAACATCGGTCGTGCTGGGTCCCCTTTTCACCCAAAAAAAACCGGGGGATCCCGTCAGAGAAAGGGCTGTTCCGACTAATCAAAACCAGCCACCAGTCGGTTCGATCGAAGGAATGCGCCTCGGTAGAATAGGTTATGTTGCCGCGCGCAGCATGGCCGCTCCCTTTTATGTATGATCTCCCTCCAATCTCCATCTAGCAACCCGGTGGCCTGCTGTTTCGCATGCGGATTGTGTTCATGTAAACACAACGCCGAGCCGGGGAGGGAAAGATGCAAAAAAAAAACGAATGTGAACCTCTTGATGGTGGCCACCACAGACCCAATAACCATGCCATGCAACATGCCATCGTCCCTCGTGCTGGGCCATTTTACATACGAAAAATGTCACGTCACGTCGACATGTGGTGCCAATTTAATCGTGTTTTTCTTTCACATTATTACCCTGTGGGACGGGTCCTAAATTCCCTTCGCTCCCTCCCGTGGGGACTTTCTTGCCTCCCGGTCTCAAGTCACCGGCATGAGAGTGACCGCGGTGCTCTGTTCCGTCGTTGAGACGGTTGGTGGTCTTCTCCTTCTTCAGCACCGATCGAGCCATTCAGGTAGCTTTTGCACCAACACCACAAGGACGGACGGCGGTGAATGATGGCCGTCGATTGTGTCCGTTCCTCTTGTCGTGTCCAAATCGGAAATTCACCTTCCTTCCCAGGCAGAGTGTGCTGTTAAAGGATAAAGGCCTCTGAACCAACAATGCCCAATTCTAGCAAACATTTCTTCCACAAGAAACACACTCTCCTCCTTTCTCTCTCTGCGCCGGTCCCCGAATACCGATGACGCAGGACAGTGTAAATACTTGATCCGTTTCATTTCGATTTCAATGGAATTAATTCCTCGGTTCCGGCGACGGCCAACGGCGAGTGTTTGCTCACTCACTGTTCTGTTCCTTCAGCGGCCCCCTCCCAATCAAGCCGGAAAGCATGATGGACGTGATTAAAAATAAATAAAAAAGGACACTTCAAAGCCGGTACTAAAGGGGAGGATTTCATATTTAATTTATCTCTCCCTAGTGTGCCAAACCCGGACCCGTACTTGGTTGCTGTTGGTTTGCTGCCAGACCGGACGCCAAAACAGGATATTGAGAATCTCATTTACGTAAGAAAGCGCAGTGGCCGTGGCACTACTGGAGGCCACTTTGAGAACAAAGTTCCGCGGGCACTAAAGGAAGTGTAACGCTCTGGCAGGATGAAGGTTGTGGTGGGATTTTGGGTGAGTTTCGGTATAGCGCAGGTATGGGATGCTAAACACTAGGTGAGCGTCTCCCAGGTCGGGTGGTCCGGTCTAGTGGTTCGTTGCAGAGCCCCCGAGTTCCAGTTCCTTTTTCGTTGCATTAAGTTGTTTTTGTTCTGTTCATGCAAAGATTATCTGGGTAAAAAACCGTTACGCGTCGTTGGGAGCTGTCAAAACGTGTCCCCGGTCGGCCGGACCGACGGACCGGATGCTTGTGTTCGGTGCTAAGAAGCTTTTCACTTACTGGATCAGCAAACTTACCAGCAACGAGGGGTGGCCAGTCTGGAGTGAAATTCAATTACGGCAACGAATACGCGCGGTGTGGTATGCTGTTGAAGCAGCTTCAGCTACGAATCTGTTGGAATTAGATAACAAAGTGTAACGGTTCGTTTGGAGTTCTTTATTGTGTTGCAACGAACATCATTTGCTTTCGTTAGTTAAGAGAACTAAGAGATTCTTTGTCGATAATTTAATTTTAAAATCGAATGTAAACTTTCTATCTTAAATTCTGTTCGAAATACCTTGATGGAGTTATTCTAAGTGTTAGTTGCCCTTGGAACATTTTAACTCTACCTTGTTTTATCTTTTAAGATGCTTTAATACAAATAAACCAATTTCTAATTTAGAACATTGGATACATTCTTCAAATGCACTTATTGGTATTTTTATTTCGTTGGCAATCAAACGTTTGACGCCATATCATCTTGAAGCCAATAATGTTTGAAGTAACCTAAATCAATGAAAATTAAATGAATGTTCGCTGCTCCAAACTACTATTATACTCGCCAATCTCTTGCATATTACATCACTATTACTGTGGTTCATTTATAAGCACATATTACCTTTAAAAACAAAATCATTTATTAGCGTTGCTATTTAATCGACCACCCTACGCTAGCCAGTATCAGCAATTGATATATTTATGTATATATTGATATATTTATGTGTATATTTTAAAATGAAAGCGATTTTAAATCGAAAATATTGCTTAAAGAGCTTCTCCAGATTTCAATACTCTTAAAACATACCATAAAGTTGGAATAAAAACAGTTTTGAGCGAGTACAGGACATAAGTTTGCATAACTTTGCTATTTTATCTACAAATACTGTATGCAACAAAAACTGCTTAAAATTTTTTGAATCAATAGTATATTATCACAAAAGTGTCCTTTGTACATCTACCTACACAACATCAGGCTGTAAAGGATAGATATTGTAAGGATTCGTGACGGTTGGACGAACAATGAGACCGAGATAAGTGACATCTGTAGACCATTCAACCCTTGTCCCCATCCATGATCTCGGGCTTTAAGGGGCTGTCCCTGTGGTTACATACTCAACAAAGGCGTCAAGACATCGTGGTATTTTGTTCGCTGTTAGGTATTGTTGGCATGCTACCCCTTCACAGCGCAATTGCTGTATCATCTGCATAACAAGTAGTTGACAGTTACTATCTAGAGCAGGGGCCGGGGATGACACAAAAACCATTCTATCGACTTACAGTAATGATGATAATGAACACTTTGATACGGTCTTGTTGTTTATCTACGAAGCGCTATGGATCGCTTATCGAAAGGAGTCGCTTATCAAGCCTTTCAGAATTATAACGAAGGGCAATCTTCATAAATAGGAGCCATTTCTAACAAGCTATAAAGTACTTGAAGGTTACGCAGAGTTCCCGTTGGTAGCTTGCCAAAAATGGATTCCAATCTGATGGCAACGTGCGGCGCTGGTCACGTTCTTCGTTCGCAAGTTTCCTAATTCCTAATTCAAAGCTCAGCGAAGGCCGAGATTACGACCTCGACAGTCGTGCATTTGGTATGCAATAATATGTGCTCACGTTGTGGAGTGATGTTGCGAATGGCCTCTCACAAATGCACTCTCTGCTTCGGTTGAACGCGCTGTCTGCGTCGCATATTTGCATATCGCGCTAGCGGCATCATCACCGTCGACCACGAGCTCCAGGTCAGTTTGTCTTCATCTCCCGGGCGCAACCCCATTGTTCTAATGTGGGTGACAATCGTGCCGTAACCATCCGCAACACACGTTCGCAAGTCGTCGTGCATCGTGTGTTTATCTTTTGCCTAGAAGCGAACCGGAACGGAACAAGAATGGAATCTCCAGGAAATGGTGAATGTGCGTGCCCCCGTGGAGGGTGGGTGCAGTAATGTGGGTTGTTTCCAAGAGTTTTTGGCGGGTGATAAAATTAGCCGGAAACGAGAATGAGAAATATACTTACGCCCGCGGCCACAGAGTCGCAGCAGAAGAAGCAGAAGTTGCGGTTCTTGGCCGCCAGGAGCTTCCAGGAAGATAGTTGCATAGTTAAGCGTGTTCCTCGCCGAGGACGACTCCTTCATGCTGGGCCCAGACCTCCTTCCTCCTTTCGCCGCCTGGTCCGGAGAGAGAGAAAAGGAAATGAATCCTTTTGTGTGCCTCAGAATCGCTCCGGAGCGAGAACAAAGGTTCATTTAAATATTAGATATGGCCGCTTGAAACGAACCCGGGGACCGGGGCCCACAACGCCTCGCAAAAAGAAGCAGGGGAGAGGGAAGGGAGTGCTCTGCCACCCCACGGTGAAGGCGAAGCATAATGAGAGTCTATTATTATGCTGAAAGTGAACCACCCTGAACGGGTCTGGCGGGAACGTGTTCGCTGCAGGGTGCCGCGATCGAAAGGAATGCCAGTGTCCCCCTTCCTTGCGTAGGCCAGACCCAGAGCTTCCCGTCCTTTTGAAGGGGGGACTTGGACTTGGATGTTTGCCGAAATCTACTTGGTGGCGCTGGTGGTGCTTCAAGACAAACGCTCTCGCTCTGTCTCTTTCGCACTCCGACGGCTGTGGTGGCCCCAAACCGGAGGTAGAAGAGTAAATTAATGATAATTGATAGCCATTGCAAAAGAAGCGATCCTTTTTCCGATTGGCAGACCCCGGTCTAGGTCTCTCTCTCTCTGTGAGGGAATGTTTCCGACGAACAAAAGGAAATTGAAACGGAATAACACAAGGCACCGGGTAGGAGAGATAAAAACGGTCGTGAAAAACGCGACGAAGGAAATTGACCGCCGACGTTGGAACAAGAATCCATTTACCACCGACCGTGATGGCCACCAAATGCCCCGCCATTCATTGTGGGACCGACAGTCAGGCCAGCCATTGCTTATCATTCATTTCAAAACACACAGCAGCAGCAGCAGCAGCAGCAGCACATGAAAGGAAAGCATTCACCGAGCAGTGTGCACAATGCACAAACTTTGTGTTAACGAGTGGACAATGGGACCACAATCAATTGGGTCCCGGCGTTCCGGCCCGCCGGTGCGCTTCAACCGCTTCCAATCCCTCCCTGCGCCGATCCCTGGGAATGTGGATGGCACAAAGGCCGTCGTCCATTTTGATTATTAAACTTTTTGAGTGACGCAAGGACCGATCATCACTCACAGATAACTCGTTTTAAAGATTGCAAGTATCGGTGGTGCCGTTTCAGGGGCCAGTAGCAGCTGCCAGGAATAGGGGACTGCAAGGTAACGTCTCACATAGTAATTGTTTTTTAAGCAACCTTCAGCAGGAACTGGAATGCCAAGTTAAGCTTCTAGGGGAGTGGAAAATGGATAAACAATTGAGGAGGGAAAAATCTAAAATCAACATCGGATGGACAGCGAATACCAAATACCGAAGCGAATGAAGATGTAGGACAGTAAGCAAGTACGAAAAGAGTGTACAATGTGTGGCCAAAGTGGCCACACTAGAGCTCGAGCGAATCCTCCGCCCGTTCTGTCAATCCTTTTTCGATCAATCAAATGCAAACATCTACCCCATATTTATTTATTTGTGAAAAAATCCTTCCCCTAACAAGCACAACCGAACCGGTCGACCGCTGCCACTTCTCTCTCCTCTGTTCTGTCCTCTGGATGTCTCAGTCTCAGTTTGATGTGACAGTGCGAGTGTGGTCGAGCTGGAGCTTCCACTCTGGATCTGGGTCGTTTATTAAACCAAATTGATTTATTTAATTTAACACTTGAAATTTCGATCCATTCCGACGGAGACGGAAAAAAAGGTCCTTCCCCCGTGCTGGTGTCCCAAAAACCTTCGTACACCTTGAGATGCGACCACGCAGATTGATGCATCCGGTACCAGCGGGGGCCCCCGGGGTTGGTTTTCCCCTTTTTTCTCTTGCGTGCCCTTTCTTTTCGACAAACGTTTCGTTATCGCAAACAGCTCGCCCGTCGTACAGATGCTCTGTTATCCTTTAGAGAGAGTCCTGTTATGGAACACTTGAGACGCTTGATGATGGATTTGTCACGGAGCCCAATCTCTCCACCACTGGACCGGATCGAAGAGAGAACCGAGCCCGTGGGACGGACTCTCCGTTGAATGTTTTCCTCTTTTCCTTTTCGCTGTCTGGCTTGCTGGCTGGCTGGCGTACAGCGCCATTGATGAAGTTGTATAAGGAATTCATAATTAATGATAGCAGAGCCATAACGCTCTCTCGCAGCACGACCAGGAGCCTCAGCCAAGGAGCCAGAGAGTTTGCTTCTAACGAATGACACTGACACTGTGAGGATCCCGTCGGTCGATCCGGTCGATGGTGGTGGACCCGGACTACCTTTCTCTGCTTTTTCCCTGCCCATTCCACTCTTTTCCTCCGGAGTGTGCTGGCGTGGAACGTTATGGCGGCTGGCAGCAGCATGGGATTTCATTAAAATTGATTGCTTTTGAATTGAAGTCAATAATGCACACGCGGGCCCCCACCTCGGGTGGGCTACGTCATCAGCAGCAGCAGCAGCACCGTGGCCCCGTGGCCCCTTGGGGAGCGGAGGGTCGGCCACCTCCGGTGGTGCCGCACACAGGCAATCATGGCCGTAGTAGCAGCAGCAGCAGCAGCACCATAGACCGTGGCAATGGGTCCCGATGACGATGCAATCAAATGTCATCAATCGAAAACGGACCGGACCAAAGCTAACGACGACATCCAAGACGGCGACGACTCGTTACCATCGTTGGACGTGATTTTTCGTTTTTTTTTCTTGCCTTTCTTCAAAACGGCACCGAAGGGGCCAAAGCGGCTAGGTGGCCGATCCCTAAGGCCGTTCGGGGGACCGGGAGGGTGGGTAATGGCATGTGTCGTTGATGGCAGCATTTTATGTTTCCCATACGCGATGATGCCACATGTGCGCTCGAGATGCTATTTGAATAGGGACAGAGGACCGGTGCCGGGCGATGGTAGAAATGCAAACGAACGGAACCTGAACATGGGCCAGGCCCAGGGAGCGCAATTTGGCCGATTCTTCTCGCCTGCTTGCGTTTTTGATTAGTTGTTTTCTATCTCGCTCGTATGTGTTTGTGTCCACGAAGCAAAGGTTTCGGTTTAGAAAATTAAATGAAGCATTTTTTTAAATAGAAAACTCCATCAGTCGCATCAACACGAATTAGGAATCGCAATCGCATCGATCGACACGGGACGGGTTTGGTCTTGGGCCCTTGTTTGGTTCGTTAGGAGGCCAATCCCACCGGGTGGAATGAATTATTCATCGAGCAAAGGTACGCTGCTTGCGTATGTTTTTCCCTGCATCAATTCGAATACGAAAGAAATTAGTCAATCAATCGTGTTTCGTTAACCACCCAGCCCCTTGTAGAGCGGAGAAGAAGGACCCTCGGGAGACCTTCTTGGGCATGGAACTGTGTCAATCATGTGCAGTTGTGTCTCGATTATGAGAAAGAAATTTGAATTTCTGCCGCCGGACCGCCATGAAATTCGAGAATTGATTTGATCTCAAAAATCTAGAACAAGCTGATTAGACTGAACGGAGCAGGGGACGGTTTTAGCAATCATTTTTCGAGTTCTTTATGCCCCCTTGGCATCGCATGTGTCCGGCATCATTTGCTTCTTCCACAAGCGAACGCACGAACACTGAACATGAAGAACGATGGCATGGAACGGAAAAATTAATAACGGAAACCCAATAAATTTTCTTACAAGGTCATCATCGACACTCCGACACTCGGGGGCCCAAAAGACCGGCACCGGATGGCAAACTCTGCTTGCGCGAAACTCCGCGCGAAACGTTCACTTGGGAAGAAAGTACATAAATCATGTTCATGCTCCCGGGGGTCCCTTGCCGTGGCCTCTAAGGAGGGTACACACAGCAGCATGGTGCACCGTGGCACCGTCGACGTCATCGAACGGTGCTGCTGCTGCTGCTCAGCATGCCCAAAACACTGCTGCCACTGATCCTTTGCACACGCATACACCATGCTGCGGCCGCAGGAAACTAATATCGGATTGCCCAAGGACGCTCGACCTCGTCGGTTGATGGGACGGCATGAAGGAAGAGAGACGAGGGAAGGGAAAGAGCGTGCGGCTCGTGTGGTTCGGGAACGTGCAGGGCCCGACGGGAAACGTCGTCGCTCGTCCGCTCGTCGACGCCATTGTCGGACCGTCGAACACTGTGATGGCACTGCAGGGGATTACGAAATGATGAGCATTGCTAATGCTTCTAATTACCGACAGTCTGTTGCCTCTCTGCCTTTGTTCGGGGTTTGTCTGCTCGTCCGTAACCGGCCAGGGCCCGGGGATCGCACTCGCACGGCTCAACCGTTTGCTGTTCCGCTTGTTCCGGCCTCTTTCTCGTGCTCTTTATCCGTATTTTTTTTTGCGAAAGTGACAGCGGAGAGACCGGGAAACACGAGGGGGGTATGGTTACGACAGGCACCAGCGCCGTCGTTGTCCTCGCTGAACCTGAAGGTGGAAGCAAAGCAGAGAAGTGATAACGTGACCCTTTTCGCGAAGAGGGAATAACGTACGGTCTTCTCGCCGTTTTTTAACTTAATTCAAAGTGCTGACCTAAAGGTCAGCTGAGAATCTGTCCAGATTTTTGCCAGATTTTGACCTACCCCACTGTGTGCCGGCAGGCCGGTGCCTTTAGAATGTTATCGAGCTTCAAACCGGCGACGAATGTTTCATTTTGATAAACTTTCTTTGGGCCCTCAGATTGGTTGCGATGGAAGGACGATAGTTACCAATTGTTTTGGGATGAATTCGCGAAATGCATTCGATTTTTTATGCTCGATTCGATTCATATAACCATATTTTAATGCTACTTGGTGCGGATTCCAAGCTTCAGTATGGTAGGGAATTCCTCTGTTGAAGGAAAAGAAAGAAAGGATAGAGTAATCCTTGGTGTAGTGTATCTTGAAGGTTACGCATATCGTGTCCATCTATCTACGACGGAGAATATCAAAAAATATTCGCCCAAAAGCTTCCTTGGCAAGGTATAGAACTAAGATCCTTTGAGGCGTGGATTTTGTTTTATTTGGTTGATAGGACATGTGTCAACTAACGAGAGATGGTTCACAAAAACTAGGAGAATAAAGCTATAAGGTATTTCAACAACATTCTTCTACGCTACAAGAAAGAAGAACAGTTCTTCATAGTTTCTTACTTTAAAGAAGTAAGAAACTATGAAGAACTGCTTAACCTGAACAATCAATGAAAGGGTAAGCACCACTTTTCAAACGGATCGTTTTCGAATAATATCACGGCGTTTGCTGTTCTATGCTATGTGGAGAGCATTAATGCACCTTTATCGTCATTCAATACATGTTACAACCGTTTGCAATCCCGATTTAGACGGATAACGTCTCTTTGTAGAACGATTGCGGATAATTTTATTTACAACGTTTTCGTTCGAAAAAGGTTTAACGTTAAAGTTTTATAAACGCAGGACAAGTTGCCCAAACAAGCACATCATAAGGTAGACAGTGATGCATTGGACCGTTAGTTTTGATGTGCCAGCGTTGGGTGTGGTAAATTGGGGATACTCTCGTACCCTGTCCATGATGTCGATGGCGTATGGTTCTTGATAACGATAGGCAGGCGGCAGCTTACTTCGATCGATCTGTAGGGATGCAACGCGTTCGCAAGGCATCGTTGTATGGTTGCAGCTCATGGTAGGCGCTAAAAAGATGACCAATCTATAGTTCGCCGAACAACCGTGCAGTTTGATCTCATTCTGGATTGTTTCGATAGTGAAATCCATTTCTCGGATGTTGGCTAGTACCGGCTTATTCGGTTTATCCGGAGAACACCAATTCAGGAAGAAACTAAAACTGATGAGAGTCGATTCGATGCAGGCTCGTGTGCAGCTTCCTATACCAAAAACGTGGGTATGATGGTACCACTCCGTTCCTTTTCTTCCTTCGGACAATTGCACCAACTGGCCACAGGTGAAAAACGTTCCAGCGCGATCCATGGCCATGCCCTTCTGTTCGAAACAATCACTCGGAACCAGCATTTCCGAATTATTACAGCACACGGCACGATGATGCGTTAGTGTTACAGCAAGCCAAAGGGGAAATATTTTTATTATTGTGTCCATCGTGAAGCAGATGGAACGATACTGATCCTATGGGGCTTTAGCATGTGATGTTATAAGCAGGAAGCAGTGGAAGCCTGGTATTGCATGTTGTAATGCAGTGTTTAATGGCATTCTCCCCAGGGACTCATTAACTGTCCAGCTATAAGGAGGAATATTATTTAGAGTAATCATTTATCAGGAGACAAAAAAATATCAGGAGTTCATCCGTCTGATAAATGGATTTAGAGATGTAGGAATTTCACAATAAGTCAACCAGTTCCAAGATGTGCTAATTGTTTATTGTTTTATTTATTTCACATAACATTTATTGTGTCATATCCAGTTTGCTCATGGCCTTATGGTGGGAATCTAGTTTAATATTTTGGTATTAGTCGCATTCTTCATTATTTTTTTTTTAGTTGGTATCTTACGGACGGAGCCGTATATATTAGAAAGATAGAGGAAGATAGAGTATAAACAGTAGAGGGAACAGGCATTTCCTCCTGCCCCAGGGACCCTTATACCGGGGGTGACATTCTTCATTATCTCGTTGAAAATTTAAAGGATCCCAAAGTATGCTCCTTATGAGCAAGAAATTTATTTTTTCTGGAATTTTAAAACAACATCATTAAGCTCCCTAAATCGACCGATACAGTACAATCTTTACAACTAAAAGCATTACATTCCAAATGCTGAGGGTCCATATGTTTGATCCAAGAAACGAACTGAACTGCAACACACGCGCTGCGGAACTTTTCCTATTGGTGTATCCAAACGGTTCGAGAGCATTGGGATCTACGAAATATTTTTTTCGTTTTCTCTCATTTTCCAATCCATGATTTTCCAAAAATTCTGGAGGCGGGGCAGGCAGATCACTTATGTTCCGATGGAATGATATGAGCAGAACACAGGGATACTTTGGTGCGTAACACAGGACAGTCTTGCGAATGCGTACCAAGCATCGGAATCCTTTCGAACATCCGTAGATTATGTGGTCATTTCCTTCTACTTCAATGGCGAAGCTCAATTCTTGAATAAAGCTCGGCAATAGCACATTCATTCGACCCTTTGCACTGCACCAATCCACCGTGAAGTGCATCTCCGTTTCCGTTAAATAGATGCAAGCCGTTCTACATCCACCGTCAAAGTTCAAGCGATACCTATTTGCTTCTGTGTTTTTTGCTTCAATAAACTCAAGAATTTCGCCACATAACGCGAATGGTTCGGCTTTGTTAAGGGTTACACCGTTATGCTTGAAGCATTCTCTTTCGTTGGCTATCACTTGATTCCCTAAAATCGTCGCTACAACGAAGGAATAAAAAACCAAGTCTTTGATAAGAGATAGTATTTTCCCGTCGTATGCGCTCATTGCTGGCTATCGGTAACACTGAGGTTTCTTAAATGTCTACCATCCGTTTCGGAACCGTTTGATTGACTAGCAAGACCTTATGAGTGTAGAAAGATTATATGCTCGTTATAATAACTCCCTCGAGAGTCCGTTCCCTAGATGGATTATGCAATTTCAAAAGACAAATTCTTATTTGTTTTCATTAGTGCGTGTTTTCTATGACATATTTTTGGTGAATATCACACAATCAAAAAATAACAATCAGTTTTGTGTATGGTTGGTTCTCTAACCAGTAGAACACAATGAACATGCGTTTTTCACTCAGAAAAATGAAACATAAAACATATCCTTTGCTATGGTGTATGCTGTTTATTCTGCCATTTACAAGCTTGTGCCACAAATGAATTAAAGTTATGATTTTACATTCATTGGTTCATAGTAACGTTTTGTTCATGACGTTAAGGTTACAATTATGTTTTACTTCCAGCTTCTACAGAATCTTTATTATCGTTATATTCTTGTTAAACACTTTAAGAATCTTAAATCAAAGTTCTAGCCTGTTAATTCTAAAATGCAAACCACCTTAACAAGCTCCTCAAATTGACCGATACAGTGCAATTATTTGAACTAAAATGATTACTTTAGAAATCCCGAGGGTCCATATGTTTAATCCAACAAACGAACTGAACTGCAACATACGCACTGCGGAATTTTTGCTAATGGTGTATCCAAACGGTTCAAGAGCATTGGGATTTAAGAAATATTTTTTTCTTTTTTTCACATTTTCTAATCCATGATTTTCCAATAAACGTCGAGGGGGTGCTGGCAGATCACTTATGTTCCGATGGAATGATATGAAAAGAACACAAGGAAACTTTGGTGCTAAGCATATGAGCGACTTACGTATGCGAACCATGCATCGGAATCCTTTCGAGCATCCGTGGAGTATGAATTCATTTCCAAGTTCGGCAATAGTAAATGCATTCGATCTTCTGAGCTGCACCAATCCACCGTGAAGTGCAGCTCCGTTTTTGTTAAATAGATGCAAGCCGTTTTGCATTCACCGTCTGTACTCAAGCGATACCTATTCGTTTCTGTGCTAAGTGCTTCTGTAACCCAAAGGATTTCGCCACATAACGCGAATGGTTCGGCTTTGCTGAGTGCTACACCGTTATGCTTGAAGCATTCTCTTTCGTTGGCTGTCACTTGATTCCCAGAAATCGTGGCTACAACGAAGGAATAAAAAACCAAGTCTTTGATGAGAGATAGTATTTTCTCGTCGTATGCTTTCATTGCTGGCTATCGGTAACACTGAGGTTTCTTAAATGTCTACCATCCGTTTTGGAATCGTTTGATCGACTAGCAAGACCTTACGAGGAGAGAAGGTTTATATGTTCGGTATAAAAACTCCCTTGAGAGTGCGTTCCCTAGACGGATTGTGCAATTTCGAAATAATAAGTGTGATACGATGTCATCAGAATTATTTCAAAAGAAGATGCTTGCTGCTTTCATGCTTTCCATGATATTTTATTCTAATAGAAGATGTAACAAGGGAATATATATTTTTTTGAGTTCTTTTACGATGCTACTCAAAGTGAATTGAAAACAATACACAAATACATTATTTTGTAATTTACAGGTTTTAATAAATAACAAGAGACATCACTTAAACGAGTTGACTGTAAGCTTGAACTAGTGTGTAGAAGATGAAAAGCGGGATGTTCCACTTAATGTATTGGATCGTCGATGCTGTGTTCCTTTTGCCAGTCGTGCCGGTTCGATTTATATAAGTTGAATAAGCATTCAATATGAGCCCATCGTTTTCAAACTCTGCTTGATGAAGGTACGGTGTAGGCAGATCGCTTATGTTACGGTGGAATGATACAAGCGATGCACATGTAAGTTCGCCCATTGAGTATCTCTCGCCTTTTTCCACGCCAATGATGCATCTGAATGCACGCGAACATCCGTACAGTTTAAATCCATTCGTGAACCCCTCGATGGTGAAGTCCAAGTCGTCAATATATGTTGGCAGCAATATTTGCGGTACCCTGTTTGTGCTACACCAATCGAGAGTGAAGCGGAACTGCGTCATCGACAGTCGAGCACAGACAACCGTCCAACCTGCTCCCAAAATCAGGCGATACAAATTGGATCCACTGCTTGTGCCTTCAATAAATACTTTCAGTCTGCCACAGAAAACAAACGGTTTGGCTCTCGTAATGGCTACTCCTTTTTGCTCAAAGCAGTTCTTCTGTAGAATCGGCCCCGGATGCAGCAAGGCATATGACAGTGAAACCCACAGGCAAAGTGTAAATCGCATGATGGGAACTATTTACTACACTGCGAATGCATTCACTGAGTCTGCTTCTTCCGTACTGTCACTGTTTAAACTAAGGCTAACGCCTTTTGGCATTTCACTTGAGGTGGAATAATCGTCAAAGTTATTAGTTAATGCAAGTGATAACGTATTTTCCCAAGACACCACGTGATGTAACTTTATTGGCTGTTAATGGATTCGATGGAATGATGATTCCTTTCTTTTCTTCTTTCAGAACAATCATGTTGCTGTTGGAAAGGACAACTCGAAAGGAATAAAGCAAAGAATACATTTATTGAAAATACATTTATTTGAAAAGAAAAACGAAAAGAAGAGATAATACATTTTATTGAAAAGAAACATAAGAGCAACAAAACATGCAGTTCAAAACATTAAACACAATCCTTTTTAATTATTCAATTCATCCAGTTAATCGAGCATGTAATGTATACGACAATAAGCAGCATTCGTTTTGGTTGCAACTGTAGTGCCGATCCTTTGAGTTTGCTACTGAAACTGTACGGTGTGAAACCTTTCTGTTCAAATGGCTTTGGTTTCTTCTGCTTGAATCCATCCACGACGTAAGCATCTTGAAAACGGAACGCCGGATGCATGGCACTCCTGTACGTCTCATACACTAATGTCGATTCACACGAAGCAGCAGGGCCCTTGCAGTTTGCGTTTCTCATCACAACCAACATGACACGGAATGTACGCGAACAACCATAAAACTTGACGTACTTATCGGATGTTTGGACGCTAAAATCAATGTTTTTTATGTTTTGCTTCAGCAATGCCGTCTTGCTGTTGTTTTCCAAACACTCGTTCATTACAAACTGAAAACGGGTCGCCGTCATATTGGCACAGATGATGGTGCATTCGTCATTGCTGGAAATCAATCCGATTTTACTTGGATGAAACCGTACGCCTTGCAGGATAAACGTGAGCTGACCACATGCCGAAAACGGTGCCGCCCGGTCCAGTGATATCCCTTCCTGTTCATAGCACGTCGTTTTCGGGTTATGCTTCGAGAATGTAAAAACACTGAACATTAGAAGGAGCAGCAGGACAAAGTGCAGTACGATGGCCATTTTTTGCTGGTTGTTGGCCGCTTTACAGTTTCACGGATACTGAGCCGAAGCGGTGGGAAAGCGGAACTGTTATAATGCAAGTTTACATGGGGCGTTGCATCAGCTCAGGGATTTAACTAATCATCTTTGAATGAAAAGGTCACTGTGTGCTCTAATTTCGGATTTAGGAAAGGTACTAAGTTATTGATAAGAAATTAAACGAACAATTACCAAAACGGTTCAGAACGAAAGGTTCTTTTCGAAAAAAACCTCTTAAAAACCGTAAAAGCTTGTTCTTATTTTCTTCATTATAATGTTACATTATATTTGAAAAAAAAGATTAAGTCGATTTTTCGTTGGTTTTTAAATCGATGTTCTCATGTTCGCTTCAAGATCTTATTTTCCTAGCCCTTAAGATCCTAGTCTATTTTTCGGGCTTTTATAAAACAATTAACGTTGATAATGCTAAACATACGACTTGTCCTTCATTACATATGTTAAAAAAGCATTGATAATGCTAAAATCAAAGAGAATAATAGAGGAAATGTGTTGAAGATTTCTAATGTTTTAATGTGGAATTGAACTAGTGGTAGAATCAAAAACCTGATGGCTTCAATGAATGACTTCAGCTGCCCCAAGAACTATAAAACAAAAAATCAGCTTCTAATATTTCTTTATATTTCCGCTACTTTAAATTCCATCCTAAGTAAAGCAACCCAAGCAGAACTCGTGGCGCTGGGAGCAACATCGATTCACTGTTTCGCTCTCCTTCGGTTCCGAACTGATGGAAGGTCGGTACAATGCTATCGCCGGTTTCACCTACTGGCGCATCAATTCGATTGTTTTCCTGTGCAGCTTGAAATGGATGCGGTAGGTCCATTCTGTTCCTGTGGTATGTAAAGACCGTTTTGCACGACAAATCCGTGCGGTTACAGAATGTGTCGGGAATGACCTTGATCCAGGTTCGAAAGTTTCGCGAGCAACCGTACATCACGATCGTCTCGTTCAGTTTGTCGACGGTGAAGCCCACCTTATCGATGAAACTAGCCAGCAGTATGCGCGGTGCGTTGTCGAGGCTGGTGCAATACTCGTACGAAAAATGGAACTGCGTCGTGGTGAGATTCATGCAAACCGCCGAACAACCGAACGTTGTTTGATGCGTTATCACGCGATAAATGTCCGTTTCGTAGCTTCGAGCTTCCACAAACCAAGCTAACTGGCCACAGAACGAGAACGGAGCTGCCCAGTCGAGAGCGATCCCCGTCTGTTTGAAGCATTTATACGTCCGGGGGGGGGTTTGTGCAGTGACCAACTGTCTATTGAAGATGCGAACAGCAGGAGCAGCAGCAGAAGAAAGATGCGCATCGCTTATGGTAACCACTCTCGGTCAAATGTAATAAACTAACTGATCGGTAAGCAGGAGCAAATGAATCGGTTTATATCAAACTCGGGTACAGTTGGTGGCGAAATTGTTTCCAGAGAAATGAATTAGCCTTTGAGTGCGTTGGGATTTTGGGTCCCCAATGGTCGGTCTCACAATAACTGGCGAGTGGTTTGGGGGAGACATGATGCTCAGGTTTCCTCATTCAAATGGTGCTTCGTAAATTACATGACAGCATTTTTCATTGTTGAGGAATGTTCATTGGTGAGTTGCGAATCTTTATTTTTGATAATAAATGTTTAATGCCACAATCAGTATGCAGACATCAACAGTCCAGTCTAGTCCTTTCATAGAAATTAAGTGTGTTTGCTCGTCAGAAATGAGTAGCTGTGCACTAATAGAGATTTTACCAACAATTTAGATTAATTTTGAACCAATTAAATCTATTCTTCTCAAATTTTATTGTCGCAACTAATTATTAAGAAAATATTTGTTCACATAAGAGCCTTTTCTTGGATCTGGAAGAAAGTTTCTTTCATCTAAACCGTGCCCAGCTACGCTTGCATTTATATTTCAATCTCTTTTTGACAGTTCTTAACCGAAAGTTTCAATCGTTGCCATTTCGCTTTAAGATTGCTTTGAATCATCCATCATAATACCTTCATTAAAGCCGGGAGTGGCAAACAGAACGAACAGATTTTCAAGCATAAAGGCTTTGAAACCGTTCCGTATCAAAGCGAGGCAACTGTGCCATTGTACAGGTCGCCGAGGTCACCGGTCACCGGTTCAAGCTAAAAGTAGTATTCGCCGCCTTTTTCCCCTCGAACGTTTGTCGCACGATGGCCAATGGATGGATGGTTGGCTACACACTAACCTCTGTACGAAGTTTAATCGCATTTCAAAGCGGAGGATTTAAAGCCAGGCCACGCCACGTTAATGCACACCATAATGCCATTCAAAGCTGCTGTTAACCCCGCCGAAACGAAGCCACCGAAGCACGGATTAAATCGCGGCACAAAAGACCCGAAATTTCCTCGAACACGCACATAAAACCCAGCGAGTGAGCTGCCATAATACGTGGCGGGTACGCCACGGGCACGGGTTGGGAATGTCGTTGTTGTTTTATGACTTTCCCGGCCAGGCCATCCGTCGCCTACAATGTAAGCGAAACGATAAAGTATTTATTTATGTTATTCTATTTTATTGTTTTCACTTCACGTGTTCGCCTTCCGCAAGCATTAGAGCATAGTTTGTGGAAAGTTCCTTGGAATGGAAGATCTGTAAGACTAGCTAGCTAGCCCGCAGCATCGTGGGCTGGCCGGGGGAAGCTTTAGCACAACTTTCAGAACCATTTCTCCTCCTCCTCATCTCCTTCTCCTTCTGCGACCCGTCAATCTGTCCATTTGATGACGTAGGCCGGGGCGCTGTTTCCGTGGGCCGAAAATCCGAAGCGAAAGGCGAGACGAAAGGCGGCGGCATAAAAATGTAATGATCCGAAAGGCAATTAAAGTTGTAAAAATTAGAGAACCATAAAATATCCCCTCTGGCATCATGGTGCTACGGTTGCTGCTGCTGCTGCTGCCGTTTCCAGCATTTTCCATTTCAGTGAGCTAGCTGGCCCCTTTGCCAGCACATGGTTTATGGAAGGACCTTGCACTCGGTGTTGTGCGCCTTATCTTTCCTATCGTTCTGTTCGGGATTCTGGAAACGATCCCGGCTGCCCGCCCTTTCCGTGGGCTGATTTTCTATCGCGAGCATCGTGGAAGATAACCATCACAGCCTGCAGCACAAGTGAAGGCCACATCGCAGCGGCCTTCTGACCTGGCACCACATATTTATCAAGAAGCCAGAACCCGGGACCGGGGCCGTGGACGGTGAGCACAGATGGATATGAACTAAACTGCATGCTGCACGTGGTTCTTCTGCAAACGTGTGAGGCCCAACGAACGAACGAACGAAGGCAGGCAGGCTATCGGCCATCGGTGGCCGCGGCACATACGCCGGGGTTCTGCCCCGTTTTACGACAGCTCGAAGTGCCGTGTACTGGATACGAAATGGGTCGTAAATAATCGGAGAACAAAAAGGGAGTTAATTAAATATAAAAATGGCTCCGGTCCGACCGACCAACGGATCGTGCGAAGCCGTTCGTTTGGTTCTGCTACGAGGTCCTCTCCCGGCGGGCAAGTGGCAAGTGAGAAAAATATCAAATTTACGAAACGATGCCAACACGCACTTCACATCCCCGCGGGTTCGCCCTTCATCTTGGGCCACGGCGTCATGTTCCTTGGGCCTTTGGGCATGCTTCGCAGAAGGATTTCATTGTCGCTGGATTGGTGGGTTTTTTTTCCCCCCGGGGGAGGTGGTGGAAATGTTTTTGTTGTTCTTCCCTTTTTTCAAACGGCGGCACATGTTTCAGTCCCATCGCTCTCACTCTGGTTCTGGCCGGAGGATCATCACATGATGGGTAAGGGTGCGTGTTTGATCCCTGGGGCTGACCCAGGGCGAGGATTATGCAGGCAAATTCTAAGGACTATCATTACAAAAGATTTCTGATTCTAGCATATGCGGCAGAGGGCATGAAGAACGTTAGTAAACTCAGTCCATGTACCATGTAGTGATGCAGAAAGTCGCGTGCTATCTTGTAAACGGTCTAAATGGTTGTGCTCGACACGAAATGTATTTTTGTCCCTCATTTTAATGTGGAACAGTTCATCGTTCGCTCTATATTTCATTACAACAAGTTTCTACTATCCGCTTTAATAAACGATAAAGATTGAACCAAAACCATAGGGGATATTCACATTTAAAGTCGAAAAAGGTGCCCATTAATTGCTCTTCTCTCGCTTCTTTCGGGACTAAACTTTTATAAACGAGTTTTCATAACGAGAAACGAGTTAATCACGAGTTGTAGATCGAATCGCCTTGCTAGCCATGTTTTCTAAGATAATATTTCTGGACCTACATTTTGATAACTCAATGTTCTGCTTACCTCCAATTAGTATTCTCGTCTAAAACATTGTAACTTAGCCTGCAATGTATGTAAATGTATGTAAACTATAATGGTTTAATCAGCTCGTATTCGATTTATCTCAATGGAACACTAAAACATAAATGTATGGCTTCAAAATCGTTTGTCTCATTTCCAATAACCTGTAGCTTATTTAACCTACTGTAGCCAAATTAACATCAGATCAGACATTATTAAGAAGCAAGTTTTTCGAAAGTTCATTATCCAAAAGCATTTTCTATAATGTATAAGGGATTGAGCCCTACACATAAATGCTTACAATAGTTTGAACAGCTGTTATTCTAAAACAGAAGATTACGTGTTGTAGTTTCGTTAATATGCCTGAATCTTTATTTCCTATATCGATTATTTAGTGTAACGTAAACTACAATCTCTCAACTCATACAACTCTTATTTTATCAATTGATTATTGATTGTTTTATTGAGTGTAACCTTCCTTACAAGCGATTCATACTTCATTGTTAACGATAGACCATAGTTTAGTAACGCTTGCAGAGTCTCGATTATTCTTTGTTTTCTACTAACAACAATATTAACTATTATTTACTACTAACAACAAACGAAACATTTTTTGAGAGAGTTTTTTGATATTTAGTAAGCCAAAACAGCAAGACGTGCAAATTGTCGCCATCTAACGTCGACATCGAACGAATGATTTAGTTTCAAATTGAAATCTCTAATTTATTTCTCTTTTTATGTAAAATATTCTGATATTGTTTTTGGTATTTGTAACCAAACTCGAATTATTGAAAGCAAATGACAGTCTTTTCAAGTTTTTTGGATTAAAACCAATAAAAATCTGTTTGAACACATCATACACTTCTATTTCTTAGCATATCGTAATATAATTGTAAAAACCTTTCACTTTGCACGCATTATTCATCGCCTTGAACGCACGGATATGGATTGCTGCAGCAAGACAAACAGCTCTTAGGTAAAGGCAAGGACAGCACAGAGACACGACAGACCATTTGTCCACATGCTCCACGCTGCTCGCAACTGTTTCCTTCATCGATTCTATATCGATTATTTAGTGTAACGTAAACTACAATCTCTCAACTCATACAACTCTTATTTTATCAATTGATTATTGATTGTTTTATTGAGTGTAACCTTCCTTACAAGCGATTCATACTTCATTGTTAACGATAGACCATAGTTTAGTAACGCTTGCAGAGTCTCGATTATTCTTTGTTTTCTACTAACAACAATATTAACTATTATTTACTACTAACAACAAACGAAACATTTTTTGAGAGAGTTTTTTGATATTTAGTAAGCCAAAACAGCAAGACGTGCAAATTGTCGCCATCTAACGTCGACATCGAACGAATGATTTAGTTTCAAATTGAAATCTCTAATTTATTTCTCTTTTTATGTAAAATATTCTGATATTGTTTTTGGTATTTGTAACCAAACTCGAATTATTGAAAGCAAATGACAGTCTTTTCAAGTTTTTTGGATTAAAACCAATAAAAATCTGTTTGAACACATCATACACTTCTATTTCTTAGCATATCGTAATATAATTGTAAAAACCTTTCACTTTGCACGCATTATTCATCGCCTTGAACGCACGGATATGGATTGCTGCAGCAAGACAAACAGCTCTTAGGTAAAGGCAAGGACAGCACAGAGACACGACAGACCATTTGTCCACATGCTCCACGCTGCTCGCAACTGTTTCCTTCATCGTGCATCATGAGCAAGAGAGGAGCGTAATCCATCCTTCCACCCTGGTACGTACCTTATGTTCGCTTTTTTTTAAGGTAAATGGTTTCTAATGCCGGTAATGGTTGAGCTGCGGATGCGCTAATCCGGTTCCAAGAGCGAGGGCGCAAACGAACGAACAAATCCCAATGCTCAATGAGATGGTGCCGATTGTTAATGAGTTTGGAATAAGTTTTCGAAATTCCCCCGTGGGACGACCGCACTGCTTTAATCTCGGAGGGTGGAATCTCGGAGGGTGTAAATGCCCGGGGAGAAACCAAGAAATGGGAAATGAAGCGTTCGCACCGAGCACGGGAGAAAACGATAAGATATCCTGTGTTCTGTTTCGCTCGATTCGATTCGATTGAGATCAGCTGTCGGTGATGACCGGGCACGCGATTCCGAAATCGCTACCAACCCCACTCTCCGATTGCCCCTCGCACCCTAAAACCAATCCGGTTTCCGGCCACACCGGAAACGCACTTTACGGTCTCCGAAACAAACCGATAAATTTATGCACCCACCTACTCCTCCCAGTGCTGCCAGTGGGTGGGCAACAGAGAGATAGAGAGAGGAAGGGTGGATGAGACGACATTCGACATAATGATGACGCGGGCCCGATGATGCGGTGGCATTTAAATTGTTTTAATGTATGCACCCTTCCCGGAATGCCGTCGTCGTCGTCATCGTAGTCATTGGTACGTGCTTCCGTGACGCCGGGGACCCCTCCGGACCATGGCCACTGCCTGCGCTGCTGATTATAGATTCAAAATGCTCGCGCAAACGATCCGGAGCGGGGTGGGATGTACGATGGGGTTTTCCGAGTAAAACCGGCCGGATAAGGGTGCGGATGGTGAATCAATTATGGGCGTGTGGAGTTTGATTTTCCCATTTCTCACGCGTAATTAATAATGGCAGCGTAACGGTGCCCAGGGGGGGAGGGGTGAGGCTCCGGTTCTTTTCCTTTTCCAACCAGCCATCGGCACAGCTCTGTTCAGCGATAGACAACCGATGGATAGGATGTCAGTACATTTGACAGGAGGACAGTTGAGTAGAGGAAGAACGAAGGGATCGATCTGGTGGTCTGTCGTCATGACTAATCGAATTGTCCGGCAATCATTCGTGACCGCCAATTCGAATAAAGTATAAATCATTCAGAAATGAAGCACGTTAAATTTGCGAATGAGCTGCTTCGTGTGGTCCTATAGGATGTTTTTTTTTTAATAGCGCCTCATTATTAGGAAACTGTTCTTTGTGTAGCATTTTTCCATGATATCGACTATGCAGCAGAAGAATCTGAGCATCTGAGACAAGCAAAACTGTAGGACTTTCATAAAGGAAATGTCGCAAAAGGGATTAACATGTAAAAAGATTCTCTCATGATTATTTGAAAATAATAAATCAAGCGTTCTAATGACTGCCTTAATAATCACCTGCGAAAATTGAATGCTTATTGGTTTACAAAGCGATAAATAAGCGATGTAATGGAAGGCAGGAATTGTAAAATGCAGTTTGACTTGAAAATCAAAGTCTCGTGTGCTATCGAAAAGGAATGCATAAATTTCGAATGGTGATGTAACTTATGTGAACTTCTTTACAAGCGATTCACTTTGGATAGATGGTATTTATTTGGTTAGAAGCATATGAAAAGCATAAGACGGATGGAAAAACCATTTATCATACATGCCTCTTTGACCTTGGTTGCGGTTTTCCCCAAAAATCCAATGTAACAAACGTCTCAAAGCTGCTGTAGACCCTTTTACGGAAACTTCTTTGTCGAAAGGGGCAAAAATAATAAATTACTATAAAGGCTTTATAAAGAAAAGAAGGGGTTTCATTTAACAATACATGAAAGCACAACCACACTCCGCAACGTGCTCACTTGCAACAGGAAATGCAGCTGGCATTAAAAGATGTTATATGAAAAAACGTCAGAATGGTCACGCTGGCATTCATAACAAAATTCTTAAGAAAAATTATAAGAAAAAGGCGGAAATGTAGCCATGTTTGAGCGTGATTGCGTCTTGGACTATAATTATCATTCCCATTTTCAAAGTTAAGGCTACGGATCAAGTAAGTGCAAAATCTTTTTCCCCTTTCCACTCAAGAAACGAATTTTACTCTTTTTTCTAAACACCTTAAGATGAAGGGTCCAATTAAATTTCATCATTAAATACATCACAAAATAGAAACAAGTATAGAAGTTTTTGGCAATCAGGGAGTGGAAATGCAAAAGGGTGAGCCACGAGCTGTTGCTGTTGAGATGAAGATTAATGTTTCATGTTGAATGAATCAGATGTGCACCAGTTGATGAGAGAATTTAATGATAAAGTCTCATACTTAGAAGAATCTCATACTTAGAATTTCTTAGAAGTACACATAAAACATTTGATTTTTATTTCTCATAAAATACAGAGTTGTCCGAGTGAAGCCTGTGACTATTCTATATGATCTTCACTTTACTTAACATCCAAAAAAGCGAGCGAGCTTGCGAGGTTCATTAGCTCCAAGAGTAATATCTCTCTTGCTCATCAATGAAATATCTGCCCCTTCTTATCATAAGCAGCCGCATTTTGTGAACCATCAAAACCTAAACAATTGGTTTACGCTCAGTTAAACCGATAAATTCACTTCTCGGAACCGGGAGCCAGCGAATCGAATGCGACGGTTCGTTGACGTTCAATGGCAGATACCATCATTCTAGAGGCTAGATAATTACGTTCCCCTGAGCACAAATCCAAGGCCGGAGCTCTTCGTTCCGTCCTCGGCTGAGCAGAACAAACGCGATCGAAACGAAGGGGGGGGGGGGGTAGTGGGATTACAACGATCCGTTCCTAATCTCTTTCCATCTAAAACCATCATTCTACGTCACACCATGGCACACAGGGTGTGTTCAGCGACAGCACACCGGAGACCAAGAAGAGAGAGAGAATGGGCCACGACGACGACAGTTGTGCACGATCGGTGCATATTAAAACATAATCTGTGCCGCTCGTGTCACTTCCGACGACCACGGGGCCATTATGTATGGCTTCCTGCGATGGCCCGGCGACGCACATCCGTACTATCCTCGAGGGCCAGTTAGCACCGAGGGAGCAACCGTGGCAGCTGATTAGACACGATTGAGTTCGTTGGTGCGGTACCGGCGTATCAGGAAGCCTTCGTCCTGCCTCGAGGACCCGTTGACCTATATCGTGCTACACTGGGTGTTTCCGTGGCTTCAAACGCGTGCGTGCACACTTGGCTGCTTCATTAGGCCCCGCCGGGTTAGGTCACTACCGGTCAGCCATAGACATCCCTGGAGAGACCGTTGCGTTTTTTTATTATTTTCGTTCCGTTCGAAGCTCTTCTCTTCTTCAGCGAGTGCAGCGAGCAAGTTTCCGGTGCGAGCTGGCCAGATATCTTCCCCCAGAAACGCATTGGTCACCCCTGACCGCGGATAACGTGGTCGTGGTCGTGGTCGTGGTGGTGTAACGCGTAACGATGTCGTTACTGGCGAGCTACGGCTAACGGCAGTGACGTGCAGTAATTTAAAACCATCGTCATCGACTTCGACTTGGACTGCGGCCACTGCACTGCTGTGCACACGCTCGCTCGCTCGCTCGCTGCGCTCTGGTCACGGATGGATGGTTCTAAATGATGCGACGCGCGCGGCGACGACGACGTGCTCCAGTTACATGGCCTCAGAAGAGGCCAGACCAGAGTCTCGTATCCGGGATTCTAGTGCCCGTATCCCATACGTGTGGTCGAACCCGGGGGGTTATGCTAGGAAATATGAACCATTTAGAGCACCCCTTCACACGACGATCATTTCACGGAGAACATGAAACGAAAAATGAAACAGAAACTCCTGGGTCTCGAGAACCGGCACATGGCACTCGCTACCCTTTAATAGGTGAACTCATTCCGCAAAGAGCCACGGTTCCGCGACATTACACATACCAAATGGACCACCATTGGAACCATGGACATCGAGGTGTGCAGATCCGGACGATGTAACTTTAAATTTAATTCCCTTAGAACACGGATTTTGACGTAGAATTTAGGAATTCTCAAATTATGGCGACATGGACTCCTTGGATTCTTTCTGTTGCAAAATCGAAAGAAAGCATAATCGAGGCCTGCTCTGGAAAGAACTTCGTGCTGGTTGGTTTCTGCAAATCCATTCCAAGGACAGACGCCATAAGCCATTGCAGGACCGTGGGTCGCAAGAAGTCATAATTTTGAGGATCGCTAGTCGCTTGTCATGTAACCGGCATCTTAAGCGGATGAAGAAGAAGCGGAAGGGCATTCATTGTTGGCCCAGAGTCTGCCAACCAACCGAGCGGGTTCGCAAGTTGGTGGTCCATAAATCAATTTACGGCAGGCTAGATGACTAGACACGGTTCCGCGGAAACCTATATAATGCCCCGGGGCTTGGTCTGGCGCTCGCTGTGCCGCTGCCATACCCACGGCAGTTTCACTCTCTTTCGTCCAATCTCCACATCTTCCACTTGGATCGTTTGTGTTTCCCCTTCGTTTTGCTAAGACTTGAACTCGTTCTAGTTGTTGTTGTTGTTGTTGTTGCTGTTTCTTTTATGCTCCCGAGACGGCAGCATTCACGGCGGATTCACCTTCTATTGTAGCGGCAACAAAGCATAGTTGAATTCCCAGTTCTTCACTCTCCCGACTCTTGATAGAAGGAGACACAAAAACCCTTCGTCTTGTGCTCCACATCTTGTGAATCGTTCGTTCTCTAGTTTCCTGCCTAGCACTCGGTGGCCCCTTTGGTGGCCCAGGTCTCCTTACCGTCAACCCCGGGAGTGAATTTCGAAAAACTCGCCGCGAAAAACGGAACGAAATCACGAACGGAACAGCAGGCAAAACCCCGCACCGAATGCGTTTTCGCGGTGTCACGTTGAGAACTAATGGCCACAATATAATGGGCCTCACCCGGCGGGCCGCTCATTTGCGCCATCGCCGGCAATCGCCGGCAGCGATGGGCGCACGTCAGGGAGGGCACACTTCGATCCATGGTGGGTACGCAGAGTATGGACGCCTAAAAGGGATTTCTATGCATGTGCTACACAAACAATCGGGAGACGAAGCGGGAAGCATAAGGCCACCACCAAACGCCATTGTCATGAGGGGCCATTGTTCTGCGACAAGACCAGACGTCAGTTAGCGAAACGTAAGTCGTCTACGGGCTGGTTGAAATGAGGAGTCTTTCGCGGAGTTGCCTTAAAACTTCTGAACTGCTAGAAACCCCAGAAGTCCGACAATTAGTTGCGCTGTGTGCGCGACTCCATCATCATCATCATCGATTGCTGGCGGTGGTACGCCATTACGATTCGATTCCGTTCTGTCAAATCAAGTTGTGACTGCTGCAACGGAGCATGCGGTCTGTTTTCCGGCCTACTCCGATGGTACAAGGTAACACAAGGTATCGACGATGGCCGCTAGTTGCACTAACAAACTGAACACTTTGTTTGAGAGAATATTGCAATTCATTTCAGTGTCCTCCACCCTCACACAGTTAAATTCGATATCTTCCTCACTCTCAACCCCTCACTCTCTCTGTCTCTCTCTCTGTCTGTTGGTCAAATTTCCGTTCTGATTGTCTGAAATTAGAAAAGTCATGGCTGCGGCTGGAACTGGAAGGGTGGAAAAACGGTTTGGAACAAAAAGAGGCACACAATGTTGTGCTCCCTCCCACAAACCACGGCCGGGTGGCCATTGGGTGGCAGCCACAACACCAAACACAATGCCCTCGAACGATGGACTTTTTCGCAGTTCGTGAAGCTAATCTGCCAGACACCAGATCCAGAGCGAATGCTGGCGACCTCCGCAGGTCGGTTCCGGTTGGGCGTCAAATGGCCAAACAGCGCTTCATAACTGCGTGAGCACACCAGAGGCTAGCCCTTGAGGCCAACACTTGGCCAAGCGTTGAAACCGGGTCCACTCTAGCGCTCTCGATCGATCGAAATCGGTCGCGAACGGAACGGATAGAAGCGCACAGTTTTCGCTTACCACAGACACATCGCGATGTTGTTGTTCACTTCTTTCAGAACGAAAGAAATGGAGAAAGAGGGAGAGAAAATGGGTGGGTGGTAAATTAGTTCGGTAAAGTTACTTCGGTATGCTGCAGGGTGTCGAGAGATCTGCTTCCAACACTCTGAAAGCGATGCTTCCGGTCTCGGAATTGGATTGGAGTGAATGCTGGCTGGCTGGATGATGGAATTGGGAGTAAAACTTTGGAGCAAAACCGTGTGGCAACGCAGATCGTAAAACGGAAGAAGTGATTCCTTGTGCTTCCGTCCGTCAGCACGTGGTTTCAGTATTCGGAGGAGGATCTTTGTGTTTACGATTGAAGCGCGAAACAAAGTGTAGCTAACAGCTTCTCAGTCCTTGGTACTGTGGATTAGACGGCAATGAGGTAATCGTGCTCGCGAGTTCGGTCATTTTGTGGCGTGTGCAAGGATACGTTCTTAGCCGAAATATCATTGGCAGGATACATTTACTGGACAGCTGATTGTGATCTTCAATAGTGTCTTGTTTGGTGTAGTCACATTCAACAAAGGTTATTTTAGATTAACGAAAGTTTCATTTTTGAAGATTGTTAGTGACAACACTAGATAACTTTTTTCTGTCCGCTGTTGTTTTACTCTGAAAACGTTGGTTTTTTAAATCCGTGTTAAGTTCAATTTTACTTCGATTGATCAAAAATGTTTACGTAAAACTCTAGAAAGGATCAGCATTCAAAAAACTGTAAAAAGTTATTTTCCTTCCGGCAAGGAGGCACTCCATTCTACTTAAGGGAGGGGTTTCGGTAATTTCTGGCCAAAAGAGGCATATTTTCGACGATTTTGTGTGACGTAACCATTCAACTTTATTCTTTGAAGTGAGTGGCATAATAAACTAAAACTTTTGAAGACTGTTTAGTTCTATTTTGAGGAAGATTTATTAAAAGCTTAATCCATGGTATCAAATTTAGGCAATCATGTCTTCGAAAAGATACTTTTCACGGTGCCTATCGTAGCTGCGTGGTGGGTCATCAGAAATATACAAATCGATATTCTTTTGATAGATTATAAGTTTATCCAGGTAGTCCCGTTGAGTTTTTGTTGAATTTTCTATTTTTCGATTTTTGGCGGAGTTTTGAAGTTGAAAAAGGGATGCTTTTTGCAATTTTACAAATAAAAACGAGTTATACATAATTGTTTAAAAAAAGTATCAACAATTTTCATGATATCTCAACTGGGCTACCTGGCAAAAAGTGTAAATGTTATGTGTTAAAAATATCAAATCGATCGGTTCAGTAGTTTTTACGGTACGATGGGCACCGACTTTGAAAACGATCCTTTTGGGAAACGCTCTTCAAAGTAGCGAGCTGCATGGCGCCTTGTATGAAACGCGGATTTTCAAAAATCTATTACTTTGTCAGTTTTGCTTCGATTTTTTTTTAACATATATAAAGACGGACGAGCCGTATGTTTAGTTTTGCTTCGATTGATTCAAAATGAAATTCACAATATTCTTGAAATGATCAGCATTCAGGGAAAAATGTTAAACGCATGTGTAACAAAAAAAAATACCGAAGCCCCCCCTTAAAAGATCCAGAAGCAATCCCATTCGTGATCCAATCAACTCCCAGATAAACTATTTCCTTAAGTTTTTCTATCACCATCAGTTAACTGTACGAAAATCATCCTCGACCAGACGCATCATAATACTGTTTCTTCTTTGTGAAATAGTTGTTTACGAAATCCGCAAGACACATCACTAACCACTCTTCTAGCAGCAACTCTCGGCTCTTTGTCGTAACGGCATCAGGATTGGCAAACGCGGCATGTCTTTCATTTCATCTCCACTCGCTCGAATGCACCCGGGAACCATAAGTGGCCAAGGAGGGAGCAAGGTAACAGGAAAGGATCAAATAACGCTGATCCTTAAGTACACTCTCTTTTGCTCTCGAGTACCGCTACTCGCCTCGCCGCCATTCCATCCGGTGGCATCCGGTGTGCCGATGTTTTGGCTCCATTCGCTGTCCTACACCTTGCACCTCGACAGCTGGTGAATTTTCAGCATTTTCCCACGCATTGGTGGGCGCCCCCTTTCGCGTCACATGCCAGTCTGTTGGTCACCTGCATCGGCCTGACTGCACCCGCAGCGACATCGAACACACGAGGGAGGAAAAAGGAAACAAAAACTCAAAAAACGCTCCGAACCGGTTCCCCAGCGTCAAAAGAGACAATCATATCGGAGGGTGTCCGGGTGTTTGGCCAAAATCAAAAGCCGTACAGCAGTGGCCGAGGATCCGTGCCGAAAACACCGTTTGTCCACGGGTACATAATAGTCCGAAGGACCTGCGACAAGGAACACATGGGAGCCCGAGGACCTGCCCTGTTTTTTTCCTTTCTTTGGACATCTAGGCACGGACCTTGGCCAATCGCTACAGGACATAGGAAAAGGATGCCATGCCTGGCTAGTTGAATAGACGACACAGCAGCAGCTGAAGCTGGACACGAGCGAGCACCGTGACGCGTTCAGGCGAATCGAATCCCTGGGATGCACAGAGGACGGATACGCTCTTTGGTCGTCCTTGGCCACCGCCCCCGGGGCGAACACACACATAAATCACGGTGGCTAATCGGTTGAATGGATCGGTGTCCGGTGTTACTCCGGATTGCTGTTTTTCGTGTTTTCGCGTTCACCGATCGCTGGCAGGCAGAGGAAACGATCCGATGAAGGTATCGGACGGAGGACTGTCTCTAAGACGACATGTCGGGTATGGAGTGATAAAGAAAATTAATGAAATATGAGCCACAATAGACTGATGCGAGAACGAGACACGGTTTTCGGATTGCGAAAAGAAGAACTTTGGCAAAGTATTCGAGAATTCGGTCGCGCCGGGAACTGATGCTTTTCATGCTGGTTGTGCTGGAGATGAAAAGCAGCTTCACGGCGTCGAATGATAAATGAATGCTCCGGAACGTGAGATTTTCGATGTAAAATGGAAAAGGGACCAGCATGAAATTAGAGCATGTGGTATGTAGCTGCCGACAGGACATGTGGCTGAAGAGGAGGCTTAGGTTTTTTTTCGTGAATTTAATTTTTAATTATTTACAATGAATGTTGATCTTTTCAAGAATATTGTGTAAAACTTTTGGGTCAATCGAAGAAAAACTGACAAAGAAATATAGGTTTGAAAACTCGCGCCTCATGCATTATTCAATGTACTCAATGTCACGCAAGTTTTTAACATATTTTTCTCAAACTACAACCAAATATTCTTTGAAACTTGTAGTTTAGTATGATATTACCTTTAAAAAGTGAAACTAAATGGTTTCATCACAAAAAATTATCCTTTGTTTCCCGAATTTGCCCTTAGCCCTCCTAAAAGGGAATTAATTTGTTCAAAACGAAATAAACTTATTGCTAAAAGCGCCATCAGGTTACAGTTATCTATTCTTGAGGAGCAAACAAATTTTATTTACATCTTTCGCTTAATTTCTTCACTAGAGGAATAGACTGGCCTATTATTGTGTGCATGTTAAGAGTAGCATAAAAAAATTATATTGTAGCCGTGCATCTAAAATAACGTTTTGCAACTCTCTAAATTAAAGCCAATGAATGTTTCATTACATTTTGCTATCGTGGCTGTGGTACCTTACGGTAATTCTTCGAAATGCCAGCTGGAAAGTTAGTTTCAAATCGTGTTGGCTCTTGTTTCAGTTCACACATCCTGACATCCTGGCATCCTGGCATCCTGGCGTAGAGGAAGTCAATCATTGCCACTTCCACAGAGGTTCGTAACAAGACAACCCACCAGACGGCAACGGTTCAAGAGTGTATGTATTCTGAGCATCAAGTGAGTGGCCATGATGTTTACCAAAGGGCTTTAAGCAAACGCCCCAGAGAACCGAACCGTATTTCCTATCCAATCCGGCACCATTTGTGCCATGCCATGCCAGCCTATGGCAGCACACATTACATCGCAATGGAACGCGAACGTTCCGGTGTTAATAGGTGGCCATCCCATCTGGCACTCGAACGCGGGCATAACAGTAACGGAAGGCCAAATTACCCCGGCCGACCGTTCAAGCGGACAGCAAGCAGCCAACCAGAATCCCAAAGCGTTCTCTGACCGACCCAGCGACCGTCCGTTCGTTTGCTTTTGTTTATTTTATCATCGCCCCCGTAAAAGCAAGTACGATGACCCGGTATCTTCATGCTCATTTATGTGCGCTTACGGTGATAGGGCATGCCAAGTGGAAAGGCGAAGAGGAACAGAACCCGAAAAAAAATATACAAAAAAAGGACAAAGACCCTTCGCGGGGGTTTGACTTCTTCCGGGAGGAAGCTTAGGAGCGCGCACAGATCGAGATCGAGTAGGCATTGCTGCAATGCTGCATTGACACGGACGTCAGTAGGCGGGGACCGGGTGGGTAGCATAGAAACTGATCGCGCTCCTCGTCGAACGTAAATGACTTGACAATTGATGTCGCTGAAAGATCGCAGCCAGGCCATCACCAGAGTGTCCAGGGTGGGGAAGAATGGAAATGGAATTGAATGGAAATAATGCTGCCACCAAAGCCATGCGGTGGGAATTACAGCAAAGAAGAAGAAGAAGAGGAAAAGAAAAGAGGGAAACAGACGTTCGTCCAGCAGTCGAGAACCCCATTTGGCGCTGCATGAAATTGAAGCAAATCGTAATTACCGCCACCATTATATAATTTATTCAATGGCAATGACACGCTGAAAATCGGCTGCCATTCAGCCGGCTGCTGGCCACAATCGCGCAATCGGAGAGAATGTGTTCACATCATCACCTCTGGGGGGGGAGGTGCGCTTGTCCATCCATCCATCCCGGGGACATTAAAAGAAGGACGCGCAAAATACGAGACCCAAAAGCGGGCCACCAAACGGCCAGAGGTGTCGTCGTCTCGGGGGTGGCCATTATTTCGCGCAAACGACGGAACAGTGCAACGGCGTTCTCTCTGGGATCTGGGATTCTATGGCTTTGGCCTTGGGTTGGGACAATCGATTAGATCCGTGCTCGTCGCACCGTAATCAACGCGACACGAAACAGATTCAATGTGATTGACAAAATGGTGCTCTTGTAAGAACGAGGGAGGGAACTGCTGATGGCCGCAATCGTTGAGGGAAGGTTCGTTCGATAAAAGAATGGTTTAAAGGATGTGCGACTGGGTCAAAGTAGTTATCAGGAAATTCAATAAAATCTCGATTTGGTGTTGATTCTGGGTGCATAATTTACCTCGATAGATGTCAAATGTTTTATACAGAAATCTGATTGGTTCTGGTTGCGTTTCGAATGCTTCAAAGTGGCCTGGTAGATTGAGTTCCTAGGAAAAAACTATGCTCACATCTAAAATCCGGAGTTGGAAAACAATTTACGTGAAAAAGCAATCATCTTTACCCTACCTCAATCATTTATGGGAATGTTCAACGATCGTTCCGATGGTTCCGACTATACCTCATAGTAGCAGCTTCACCAGAATGTATTAAAAACACTGTGGCTTTCGAGTATGCAACACTTTTTTCATGTTAAAGCATAAATGATGGTGATAAAAACTCGTGCCCTGAATTTTGACAACCAGGAAATGCTCGATAGCGAAATGAATGTGTGATAGCTTTTACTGTGTGCTTCTTCCTGGTAGTAACCCTTACAGCAGCACGGGTCGAAAATATTTTAACCTACGATGGAACAATCGATTTCTCGGAAATTGAACTATTAAACTATTGCTTTTGGTCTGGTTTTGGAATTGTTGCACAAAATACGGATTTTCGAGCACGGTCAGAGCTTTTTTTGGCACGAAAATCAAATCAAAATATTACTAATTGTAGGTAAATTACAAAGGTCTTGTTGTGATGTTGTTCTTGCCAATTAAAAACAGCAAAAACAAATCCAAAAGGCTTTAAAATCATTGTGCATAGGCAACTTTTTTTATCGAAAGAAATCATAATCAGATTATATTCCAATTAAGTCGAATTTATAATAGAAATGCCGAAGCTTTTCAAAAGCGATGATACCTTGAGATAGGAGGAAATCACTGAGAGGCTAGTCGTTCTCTTTAATGAATCATTGAATATTTAAAGACTTCATCCTAGACTAATTGAAAATGGCAGGCTATCTATAAAGGTTAGGCGACTGGCGGTAAAGTATTGTAAAGAATTTATGTAAATTAGCTAGTTGTAACATTTATCTACAGCTAACTATTCAAGTGAAAGTAAAAAGTTAAGCTCACTAACTCGGAAAAGACCATTTTTTTCCTCAATATTTAGTAAAAAAATTAACATTCATCTATGGCCGCTTCTCTCATTTCCACTCAAGTCAATCAGAAGCTGGCTCACCGACAGAATGGCAAGGATATTTGAAATTTCATTGTTTCCATTGCGCTTCCGGTGAATTCATTCCCCTACAGTGACTCATAAGCGCGAGTGTTTGAATGGCAACACAATTAGTGTCCCGGTGCACTAATGCGAACTACATACACACTTCCACTCTACTCGCAACTGAGTCAAAAACCATTATTCCATTCTATTCCCGAACGTTTGAACGTGGAACTGCAAACACGGCACTTAGTATGCTGAAAGTGTGCGAAGATAATAAATTAAACTTAAGAACCGAGAGCCTTCCAGCACCAGTACCACCACCACCACCACCACAGAGCTAGACATCATCCCCGGACTCCGAACAACGGAGTTCCGAGCCGTTCCGAAGTTTGCATGCGTTAATTATGCAAATGCCACTTCAATAGCATTATCTTTGCCTATTCCCCCCCCTCTCCCCTTCCGACCCGGGGATGAGCATTCCATTTTATCAGCTCATTTTCAGATAACGTTGACACAGCCGTAACAGCAGTCTGCTGGCCGCCTTGTGAAGGTTCCTTAGTTCCGACAGAAGAAAGCAACCGGCAGCAGCCCGTAGGGGCCGTTTTATCCAGGCATTCTCCGGGTCCGGGGCTTTATTATATGGGCGTGGACAATGGAAGTGTCTGGAAAATCGAAGAAAATCGAAGAAATCTCCCCCTTGCCCTGTCCCGCTTGGACCGATTATCTTTCAAAGAAAAACAATAACCTCGAGGGCACTACCAACGATCGATTTCTCCAGTTCCTGGGATGTCTAAAGCGACACGAGCCGCAAGACAGTTGTGCAAGACAGAATCTCTTCGTCCTTGGGCAAAGACACACCGACAAGAGGCACACATACAGGAACACTCCAGGAAACTTTCCAACAAACTATACGCTGCAGATAGAGAAAGAGAGAGAGAGCATCGCCGATCGGTGAAACACCTTTTCAGTTTTGAAACTCAAGGCAAAGGTGGTCCAAAGAGGCATCCTATCTCCCGTGGTCCCGGTGTCCTGTAGGTGTGCTTTCAGGTCTTTGTCATCGCATTGTTCGGTGCTCACACTCCCACTACGCAGTTCCTCTCTGGCCACGTGCATTCTTCATCCAATTCCTCCGACGGCAGCACCAGCATGATATCGGGGAAAAAACAACAAAAAAAAAACCAGAAAAGGAAACTTTGTCCTCCGAGGTTCATGGCACTGTGTCCTTCGCTCAGTTCTGCTCCTCGAAAAACGCTCGAACGGAATGGATTCCCGTGAGCCAACAATGGAACACACAGTTCCGAGGGGTACCCGGGGGCAATCGAGAAATCATCTAACTGCTGCTGCCATCGAATATGGCTCTACCCAACCCAACTGCCACTTGAGACTGCACTTGGCCAACGACGACATGGCGTACGGGCTTAATCGATACCCAAAGTCCATAATGAGGCGGTGGTGCTATGCTGATTTCACCGAAGCACCGAACCAGACCCGAGGATTCCGAGAAACCATGACGCTCGTCATGGCCTACTTAACGAAGGATTCCATATGTTTTTGAGGCTGGGCCAGGATGATGAGGACCGAGTTGTTGTCTCTCTGTGTTTTGTGTTTTGTTTGGTGCATTTTTTTTTTTTGGGCGGACTGTTATGTTGCCGCTTATCTCCGCATATCGTTCACTGCAGGCGACTCAGAAAACAGAAACCTCGCTCGCTCCTATCTCCGATCGCTTCGTGCCGAGCCATTGTGCGCATCATTCTATTCTACTTTTGTTCGTGCTCCTCTCTGCACCTTCCTGCCCTGTAAAAGGAGAGAGAGAGATTTTGGATTATTGTGTTAACTTTTTTTCCCCCGCTTCACTTCAAACCGATAATGACGATAATGATGACGCGTCTCCGGAAAGTCGCTCGCTCGGTTCCCTGGCATACTCTAATCGACCTCGAGCTCGATCGATCGCCTGGCCGCGAGGCAAAGCTGGCAAAATGGGCAAAATGATTATGCATATTGATGGGCGTCAGCTGGCCTTGTCTTGATGCAGCGAAAGCACACGAAACCAGAAAGGGATTGAGAATAATGAATCGCAATCGTCGGCGGTCGGGGTTCGGCCGTTCGTGGTCCATCCGTAACTCATAAATTAATCCCCTGAACCTCATCCCCGTGTGTGCAGACATCGTATGTGTGGGGCAGTCCATCCCCGGTTCGTCCGAACAAATCCGCTTTTCTTTCCATCCGCACCAACAACCATTTGGGAAACATCTCTTCAGCTCTTGACTTGAGGCCTTCGCTGCATCTTCTGCTTTGCGCTGTGAGATGATAAATCGAGCGAACCTGAACGCAATGTGGCCGTCGTCGGTCGGATTCACGTTACGGTTCCGTTTGGTGGTTTCGTGCGGAATCATCATCGTGGATTGTCTTGAATGCTGCTGCAAACCGGCCGTAACTGAGCCCCGCGTGACGATATGCAAATGGAACCAAGAATGAGCGAGAGAAAAATGAACGAACAGGGATCGGGGTGGTTTCGATTAAGATCGTATTTCTTGTCGTATCGCAGCATGATTGCTTCGAGCTTCGAGACCGAAACTTCCCTCAAAAGTCCACCCTTTAGGCGTTCGTTAAAGAGATGGATGAACGCAGTCACCGCAGTGTCTGTTAAAGACAGACAACCGACCACCCCGATAGGAAGGGGGATTCAATGGCAAAGTTCGTTCATATTAATGGATGTTTGCTAAGGACACGCCGTCAGCGAGGACGCATCCTTCAAAAGCGATTCCAAACCATCAAAATCAATTAGCTTTCCTCCCCTTCTGGGATGGTGGTGCCGTGCATAAATTTGTGGGTATCGCCGGTCGCGGCGGATTATCTGTCGAACAGGAAACCGGAAGCCGCAGAGGCAGACACAAACAGGCCGAACCGACAGGGTGGTTCGCATCAAGCGTGTGTTGGGCGGTGTAAGTGCTTCGTTTGCTGTTGGTGTAAATAAATAAAACGTTAAATCGAAGCATCACCCTCGCCTGTTCCCTAAGCGGATGCTGTTCGGTCAGAAGTTGAATGAATTTATCCACCGACCGAGGGAGGGAGAGAGGGCGCAAGCGAGTGCATGTGATCCATGGTGAAGCGCAGAAATAATGAATTTTCCTCCCTCGCGGAACCGGGATGACTGTTGTTGTGTGACATGAGAAATGATATTCCTTCCCTTGCTACTGGGCTGTGCGCCCAGCATTGTGCACGGTACTAGCTCCGGTGTTGTGGTGCTGTTGGTGCTTGCTTTGGGAATTTTTGCGCTTCGAGAATGTTAATTTTGTCTCGTAACAAATGGCAAGTTACACAGACCCGGGGGGGGGGGGGGTTGTTATCTTGAGCAACGAGCACGGACGAGGCGAGGGGAGTTCACTTAAAAGTTGCGCACAGAGAAACTTAATCACACTTAATAGCGGCGGTACCACCACGAGAGCGAGCGCTGTTTACTGTTGCGAACCAACCACTCGGCGGCAGGAAGGCAAAGTTTGCACCCGCCCGGTCCCAACCGGCACCAAAGTTCCAGCTAATGGTTGAATTCGTTTAAAAAGTGGAAGAAATCTTCTTTGCCACAGCACAGTAACATTGCTGCGTACTTTTCGTCGCTTCGCAAAAAGCTTCCCAGAATGATCACGAGTTGCGCGAGAAATGGAAATAGGAAGGAAGAGAGTCTTCGAGGTCGTTTTCTGGGGGGCTCTGGGAACTAGTAAAAACTGCCACCACCGGCGGAGACGGCATTGCATTCCAATCCCGCGATAACGCGACCGATCCAATAATCCACGTTCATGTCACAGTTAATGCCTTCGCCGTTGGCTGTAATAACTGTCTCGCATCTAATCGCAAAAGGAAAAGCGCAATAGAAATCACGGCACGGTTCTCCCTCCACCCAAAAAAAAAAAAATGAAAATGGAACATTGTGTCTTGCTGTGGCCTCCCCGGGGTGGAGGGATGGTTCTCTATCGCTTAAAATGCAAATTGAAATCGAAGATTATGAATCGCGCGATCTCTGTGTGCACGCGAACATGGCGTAATTAAATTGCTTTGACGGCGACGGATCTTGATATCGAATCAAGCTAATTTACATGCAAACAAGTGGCGAACCGGTCCTTTTCCCCCCCACGTTTTACGCGAGGGACAAGACGACAGACAGACCGGGCGACTCATAATTATGGTTCTTTCCGTTCCGGAGGTTCATAAAGCGAAAGATTTATTCGGAAAAGGGACCAAGTACGACGAAGGCAGCCAGAACTTTGTGCCTTGATTGTCACATTGGTGGTTGGCCGCGCAAAAAGGGGTTGGGTTGGCTCGTGGGTCCAAAATGCTAGCCAAATGTTGTGGCCCGTGTGCAGAGTTGGACGGACGGAAAAAATGGCTGCATAATTTATCGTTCTCGTGCCATTTGCAGCACCCTGGAGCATCTGAGAAGGCGATGCAGCGATACGGAGCTGAACAGGCAGTCATTCTAACGACCAGCTGTAATGCAAATCCTGCCATCTACGATCAGCCCGGAATAAGGTTCCAAAGTAACTTATAATAATGATGCAGACATTTGCAATTCGCTGCCAGTGCTTTCGTCACAGGGAGAGGAGACAACGGTGCGGATACAATCCGGGAATCCGCTGCTGCTACTGCTGCTTCTGGGACAATCGAGCGAGCAAAGAAAACCCGACAAAACCCGGTTCTCAATTTATCTTTTACAACAAAAAGGAGAAGAAATCCCTTTCTTTCCAAATGCTGGCCAGTGGATGGATCGGATCGGAGCACGCAAACACAAATGTGTCACTTTGAAGGGAGAGGGAATCGATCCTCAAGGGAACATGTTCGCAATAGTTTCTAACGATCGAGCATCTACACCATTTTGGCAAGTGAGTAAAAGGTTCCAAGTCGGCCAAAAAAAAAGGCTGACTGGTGCAAGTGATCCCATATTCCGGCTGGCCAATCTCCTTCCTCTCCGAGGGAGAGCGCGTAAGGTTTTTGGCCAGTGGAAAAAGGGGTGGATTTTTATGGCTCAATAAATTCGCCGGCATTCACGGTGGCGGTTGGTACGGCCCGGGCCCCGAGTAAAACTCGTATTTTATTCCGCCATTATTTTGAAACATTTTTGTGGAATAATTCAGCAATGTGCCCCGTGTGCCCTCCCTGTGAAAGGGTGTTCCGGAGTCCGGGTAGGCCCTAAACCCATCGCCATTCGATCGTGACCCCCGGGGGCCCCGGGGATTGATGGTTTTTAATACGAAACGAATTGGAGAGCCGGTCGGTCGGCCAGACCAGATTCAGGGCAAGAGAGCATAGGAGGGAAGAGAGAGAGAGAGCAGAGAACAGAGAGCTGTTGTTGATTTTTGAATTATGATTATGAAATCCGGCCGGAAGCGATATGATGAGAGTGAGGTGCACTCACTGAGCCGAAGGTTCAACATTGTACGCTCTGATTGGATTATTAACGGGTGAAGCCGAAAGGTATTGGCCTCGTTTTGCCGCCACCTGGAATGTTCGGAGAGTGATCCCCGAATCCATAACCTTCACAGCAGCAAAGGACAACTCATCTTAATCGAACGCCCTGGTTGAAGGACAACCAATATTGAATTATTTGAAAAATGTCTGTCCCAGAATCAGCGTCAGTACGCTGGGGACGCACTGTGACCATGACCAGAGCATAAGCAGTCGACCTAAAATACATGCCATATGCCTGGTATTGCTGTTAATATATTCTACACTCGCCCATTGCTTACCCTCGCCCGTTCCAGACTCGCATTCCATCGAAGGAGAGGTGAGGTAAATTCATCCCAATGGTCTACACACCACTTCACTTCCCCCCCGATCCCTCGTTGTCTCTCTGGCTCATGGGCAGCATAAAAGAGGGTACAATCTAAATTACAATGACTTTTCCATTTTATTATCCCATAAAAGAGCATAAACAGACAGCGGGCGAGGTACAATCACGGCGGAAGGTTGGAGTAGACTGTCCAACCGACCGACGGAGCGTCGGAAAACCTCATATGCCGTAAAGCGATGACAATATTACCGCAAGTAAATCGGGAACGGGAAAAGTGCCACCACCACCACCACCTCCACCGCGGCCGTGAACCGGGATACGATTGTCGGTTGGTTCTGGTCCAGACAGTGCTCGAAAGCAGACGAACAAACAACACGCATAGCAGCATTCATTCCACACTCATGTTTTATGCTCATTTATGGTAATTTTTATGCTTTACGTGACAAGTTGTGTCGATTTTTGGGTGATGGGATGGACCCCGTTGGCCGGGTTTCGGTCTGCTTCGGAGCACTCTGGTCGCTCATTGACCTCGGGCTCGTTTTAAACTAAATTTCATTTTTGTTTCCATTTTCTTTTTTATTCTGTATAAAAAGCCATTTCCGGCCCATCCTGTGAGTCGTCATTATTTGCATTCCGCGCCGGGGCACGGAAATGGAAAAATTACAAATTTCGAAACCGATTGCACCCGACACCATCATTCATTCATTTCCAGCTAATAAATAATGAAATTCAGACTGTTGGCCATCCGGTTTGCGATGCCGATCGGTGGACCAGGGGGCGGAATCACATTAGCTATGTGTGCCGTGTGGCCTGCCGAGCGGCGGAGCGATTTTAGTTTTAAATTAAATCAACGATAGCCATTCATCTGTTAAATAAAACCTGATGCTCCCCGCTATGGCACTTTAGAATTTCAAACAATATACTCGCTACTCATCCATAGAAACAGTTCTGAACAGACCATCTGCTCTCGGGTGCAGGGTGGACAGGGAGGGTTGTCAATGAGAGCTACGCTGTAACTTATTGGTTTTATCTATTTTATACAAATACTACACTGCGACCGATAACGCGCGGTTGCGTTTCGAGACACAAAAAACTGAAACAAATAAAGCAAAAATGCTTAAGTCCAGGTAAATTCTAATCTAAATTCTATCATAGAACAGAATTGGACTATTTACAATGTGGCTCGGAATTCCTAAACCAAACACAACCCAATTCTAATAGGAATTTCACGATTTTTTCATTACATAAACCACAGACCATTGCTATTTGATATTCACATTGAAATGTGCATCAAAAAAGGAATAATATAATATTGAATCAAACCCATTGGAACCGCAATGAGGGTAAAGCCACAACAAAGTAGGAACTCCACAGAAACAAAAAAAACCCAGGGCAACCGTAGAACGGAATTTGAATAGCACGTACCAGCGTATGTGGTCCGTTTGATTGTCAAATGAATGGAATTGCAATTGACTGAGTCGTGACTGCTGCATGAATTAACGAGCTCACATGGAAGGTAGGGTCGTTTGTTCTTTCGTTTTAAATACTTTACTGCCGTTTATTAAGTATCACAGCATCAACACTCCGGCTTTGCAAGTCTATCGCCTTTAATATTGCCATTAAATTTTCCACTCATTAGGAAACATTTATACACTCTTTTCACGTACATTTGTAGCGTGGTTAGTCTATTGAAGTAGATGAGCCACTACTCATGGAACGATCTAATTGAGAAGGCATTTCACTCATGCAGAAATTGCTGGCATAACTGGAATGAAACCTAGAATGATTTCCGAGAAATGGCGGCGACACGGCCATAACCTTGCTTGCCAGAATCGCAATTTTCAAGCTCAACGCATTTAAATTGTGGCGGCTCAAGTTGAATGAAATGGATTCCTAGTAATTCCGTAAGTTCAGAGCAGCTTTACTCTTAGTACTGCATTTACGAGAGATTATATGAGTGTCAATCAATGTCCAACTAGTATCAGCATCC
>NC_064877.1:45655000-45660000 GCF_943734665.1 Anopheles aquasalis
CGGGAAATCTTCAGCTTATCCTTGGGGGTGTTGTTTTCGCCAGATTCTAAGGCAAACATCTTCATCTTCTCCTTGAACGACAGTTTCTCCGGAACCGGTTCCGATTTCTGTTTCTGCTGTTGCTCGGCCAGACGTCGAGTGCGAGGGTCACTGTGGGTGGGTTTGCGGAAATCATAAGCATAATGCGTTAGCGAATGGTTGTTGCTTTTTGCGTTGTCAACTGAGGCGCTGGTGCGCTGCTTACCGATAAACTTCTTGGGCCCCAATGACGCCCGGTGTTGCTTGAATTTGCATGTTCCAATTTTCACCATCCGGTGTAGTTGGGGTGTGCAGCATAGCCGGCATGGTTTCGTCGATGAAACGCTGTAAAGCGGACAACAGGATAACAAGGATGTGAGTGAAAAGCTTCCTTCTGCAAAGCTTCCATAAAGCGACATCCGGTGGTCGTTCCTCTAACCAACCGTCTACTTACGTCTGGATCTGGCCGCTCCATGATTGTTCCCAATTCACCTGCAGCACTTGACTCGTTACCGATGGCACCACCAATCAGATGACCGGCTTGCGTGTATCCGACTGGTGTCGAAGGGTTGTTGTTGTTGTTGCCAGCATCTTCATCGTGGAACGATACGCGTTTATTGTCCTTGTAGCTTCCACTGTTGTTGCCTCCCATCAACAGAGCCGAGGAAGAGTTGGCGATCGACGAGTTGACCGCGTTGAGCTGCTGATTATTGCTCGGTGGCGCTGTCATTAGCAAGTTATTGTTGCTGTACCGTCCACCAAGCGTTCCGCCACCGTTACCGCCAGCACCACCAGGCATCATGCTTCCCGTAGCATTGTTGTTCATAATGTTTTGCTGTTGATCTAAGGCAGGGCTGTTGCTACCACCACCGAACGATAACTTGCCGGAGCCAGGGCCGCCTGAGCTAGGGCGCAGCTTCTGTTGTTGCTGTGACATAATGACGTATGAACTGTTTCGCTCTGGTGGAGGAGGAGGCGGTACGCCGCCAACGCCCATACCGCTGCTACTATCCATCGTAATACCACCGTTGAGGAGAAGCTGCTCGGAGCCAGCCGGATTACCGTACTCGCTACTGTTTTCCCGATCCTCTCCTGCCATCATAGTGCCAGAAGCCAGGTTGAGGTGATTCATATCGTGCACCATTTGCGACATCATCTGGTTGGCGTTCGTGTTGTTGGCGGTGATTTCGCTGAGGTTGAGCTGCGATCGAGCAGCGGGATGGTTGGCATTGTTGTCATGGGCGAAGCTCGCCGTCTTTGCTGCACCCTTCGAAGGTGACGATGGGGTACTGCTGTTGGTGTTGTGCTTGAGGATACTCTTCGGTTGTATCAATGGTGGCCCACTGGTGCCACCACTGGATGTGTGCTGCTGTTGCTGTTGGAAGCTGGCGATTGCCGTGGAGACGGATTGTACCGTGGAGGAGTGTTCGCTGGACGTTAGTGAGAGCGTATCGGAAGCCTGCTTAATGTCCACTTGTTTCAACTTCGTCATCGGCGCCGTGAGCGGAGCAGTGCTCGGTTGCGCTAGGCGCACCACCTCTTGAACGCTGCCCTGTTCCTTCGCACCGTAAGGCAAATCGTTATCGTAGTCTTGATCATCTTCCATCGCTCGTCGCTCAAAGTCACGCTCGAGGGCCAGTGTGCGTAGCTGCTCTTCTTGTTGCTGCGTACGCTGAGGAAGTGATTGCAGTTCCAATATTTGTTGATCGCGCCAAGCGCGCAAATGCTCACGGCGCAGTTCCGTTTCCTTTTCCTTCTCCTCCCGTTCCCACGGGTTGTTACTGTTGCCCATAGGAGGCATATTTTTTTGCCCCTGTGCCATAGTTGGATAGAAACCTACTTTCGGTGGTTCCGAGCTGCTGTACGCTTGATTACCAGGGCTCGGTTGTGGACCGCCACCGGTTCCCGGTTTGAACAGAGGATGTGTTGATGCTGGTGGCAACGGAGGTTGATCCTCCTGCGCTCGCACTGGCTTCGGAGCCGTCGATGGTGGCATCATGTGCTGCTGTTGTGGTGGCTTGTTTGCCCCGGCTGCCGTGTTATAAGCGACGGGCTGCTGTTGCTGTTGTTGGCGGCGCTTGATCAACTCATTCATCTCCGCTAACTTTGCTTGTCCGCGCAGTAGCGAAGAATGATGGTTAGGAGCTAGCTGCTGATGTTGTTGGTCGTGGGGGTACAGCTGTGGCGATAACATCGGACTACCGTTCGCACTGCTTCCTGGGTAGTTGTATCCAGCGCCACCGGCAGGGCTGCCGGGACCACCAGGGATCATGTTCACATTTTGCATGCTCTGGCTAGCGGAAATTCCTCCCACAGACGGATGATAGCCGCCGGCAACCGAGTGGGCAATGTTGGGCATCGATGGTGCCATCATCTGATTCATGCGCAAACTCTGCTGTGCCTGTACGTCACGCATAAACCCGTTCACGTTAGCAGAAGGACCGCCTCCCATCATTTGCTGTTGCTGCTGCTGTTGATGCTTCAGCCCACCGAGACGGCTGTTCATCGTGTTCATGTTACTCTGTTGCTGCTGTTGCGATATGTTCGATGGATTACCGTTATTACTAACATTATTAGGCTGCTGGTTAGGCATATTGTAAGACATAGAGTTTGGTGTTGTCAGTAACAAATTACTCTGGTTGGTATTGTTACTGCTATTATTGCTATTAAAATAGGCAGACGCTGGACGGTTTAGAATTGGGTGTTGCTGCTGCTGTTGGAGTTGGTGTTGTTGTTGTAGCAGCTGTTGCTGATGATGCACGCTATTAGAAGCACCGGGGGAATTGAGTGATCCTTGCAGGGGCATGGGAGGCCTACAAAACGAAACAAAGCGTCCAATGAATCCATGTTCCAGTAAAGTAAATGTAATGCGCCACTTACCTATCGCCGAGATTTGGGTGGCTCTGGTTTTGTGCTCGGTACACGCTGAGATTCTGGTAGAATCCCTGATCCTGACCATTTGCAACTGTACCCATGCCTCCTCCAATGCCTCCACCACCTCCAGCTAGGTTGTGTATGCTACGGGATTTATTAGCGGAAGAACCTGTAAGCAAAATGGTTGTATCGTTAGTAAAACCGTGTCCATTCATCTGACGAGTGGTGCCCCCCCAGATGCTAACCTATATTGCCAACGTGGTGCAGTGCAGGAACCGATTTGCTGTTTAGGAGCTGTTGCCCAGTGGATGGTGAAGGTACGGGTGGTTTGGTGATATCGCCGCTACTATTACCGACCCTGGTTATGTCTCGTTCAGACATTCTACGGCCACCTGTGTTGTTGAGGGGAATGACATTTCGATCAGCGTTCGTGAGGACACCGGATTTGGAGAAGGAAGTTATGCAACGTGCAACATGGTGCGTTTTGTTCGCCGATTTGGATTGGATTATTTTCCAAACATTAGTAATTACAATGGCATTTGAATAAACAATTTGAACAAGCATGCAAATGGTCATATTATGTGAAAGAAGTGTAGAGATAATTACGGTTATATGTTAGCGTGAGTTTAGCAATATAGTAAATTCAACGTTACTTCAAATCTACATCCAACGTCAACATCTACGCATCACGTTCTGATATGATTAACTGCTTGAACCACCCCATAATCTGAAATCGGATTCAAATCTCAGGCATTTGTTTCCAATAACAGTACAATTATCACATCGAAACAACCTATAACTGTGTAATAATGTTTCGCATCTTCAACCCATTCCCCCAAAATCTACAACTGTTGCAATCGTCCTTGGACCGTTGGTTGGTGCAAGCAGCACACACTCGTAAGGTGAGAAGAATGAAAGCAGCGCGTGACTTGGTTTTCGCAGGCCAGGCGTATTGACCAAAGAAAAAGCGGCAAACGACGGAATGCACAAGAAATAATGATTTACACTCTGGTCAACTTTCTTCGGCAGCCGACGACTCATCCAGGGACGTGGTATCGCCGGTGGCAGCATCCAACTTGCTGTTGATTGTCTTGAGAAGACGAAGAATGTGATGTTGCTTTTTCAGCTGGCGTGGCGTCTGTCGTAGTTGACTCAAGTCTGGGCAGCTGTTGCCGTAATGAGCGGTGCTCTGATCTCCATGTTGTAGAAACGCAAGCGATACCTTTTGGTTTTCAATATTTTTGCAGTTCGGCCGACAGGTTTTTAGTTTACGCAAAATGAAACCATCAGGAAGAGCACCGGGATTGAGTCCATAATCGGCCGCATACATGTTGTTGATGTGCAAGGGGGATCTTTTGTTGTAATCACCGTTTCCGAATGCATGTAGCATGTTATTCTCTGCATGATCGACGGTATCACTATTACATGCACCTTCTGTCGATTGCAGCGTCGATGAATGCTCCGTTGTTATGCTGTTTAACTCTTCCCCTACTGAACCGAAAACACTCCAGTGTTTTAATTGGTTCAGGATTTTCGATTCTTCTTCGTTAGACAATCGCTCCGTGATAGAAACTGATCGCCCAGAAGGCCTAGCCACCTTTTTCTCACCGTGCGATGGTCTCCACAGATAAGCTTCATTCATTTGATTCGACATTTGCTCGTAGTTCTCCTTCAAGGAGTCGTAGAACCTTGTTAAGGCTTTCACTTTCCCGTTGCCAAATCGGATTGATTCTTCTACTGGTGATCGCGCGCGTATCTCGCTCCCCATCAGTGTAGTTTGTCTTAAGTCGAATGGTGACTCTTTGGGTTTTCTCTGCTTCACAAATGGAGCACAAAGATCTACTGGGAAAGTGACGATTTACAGGGTTATATAAAGATTAAATATCCCATTAAATAGAGCAAGAACTACAACAGCATCCATAAACAACGATGTTGAAACGGGAGGATATCATGGAAAGAAGTATGGCAGCGTATAAGCACTCTGATAAGATAAAAACATGTCTGATAAACCGATAAAGGAAATTCCGATCAAAAAACCGTGGAACATGAAACAGTTGAGCAACAGTAGGGTGTAGTGTTATTGCAAGGGAGGAATTCTGTGGGATGTT
>NC_064877.1:45665000-45667500 GCF_943734665.1 Anopheles aquasalis
CCGTCGGCTGCAAATCCGGACGATAGTGGGTCGAGGCACGGTATCGAGCGCACAGGTAGAGCGTGTACACCGGAGCGAGCTTAAAGTTGGGCGAGTTCACATCGAGCTCACTGATGACGGATTGCAGAAATGGTTCCTGGTTTTGCTCCGGAAACTCCAACACGGCCGGCAGAATCGGTTCCTGGCCACCGGGTTCCCCTGCGATCGAGGTTGCTGCGTGCGATGGTTGTAGCTTTGGGAAGGTATTGGTTCTGCAGAAATCCACGAAAAAGAATGAAACAATCACCAGCATTAGATGTTTGTTGTTTCGTGTGCAGCAGTGAAAAAGAGAGCGAAAGAACAGAAGAGAGAGAAAGAGAAAGAGAGAGAGATTTAATGATAGAATGTCATTATAAGTTGAGAAATCATTAACTAGCATGCATAGCGAGGATGTTAACAGACATGGAAAGCATGTTACCTAATTATATGTTAACAATTGTACAGTGAAAACAGAACGAAGCATGTATAGTGTAGCAAGAAGAGGTTTTTTTTTGAAAAAGGCTAAGGTGTCGAGGTCGATGCGCTTCGCATTCCATCCCTTCACTGTGTCATCGTCGTCGAGGACGTTCTAATACGGTACCTGTCCGTGATTGAGCCGATCGATTTGAAACTTGAGATGGATTTAGTTTCCGTTTCACCACCTCCGTTGCCACCGGGGCCACCGGTAAGATTATCGTGCTCACTCAGGTGCTCGGTTCCGTGAGCCGTCTTGTTGATCGTGTCTCCATCGCCAACCATCGCATCTGGACCGTCGAGAGCCGTCACGAGCAGTCCGCTCGGATGATGATGGTGATGCATGTGTGACTGCGACTGGGGCGTCTGGTGTGCGTGCCCGGAAACCGATTGCATGTCGAACGACGACGAAGGTTTTCCAAACAAATGCTGTTGCTGTTGCTGTTGCTGCTGCTGCTGCGCCTGCTGTTGATGTTGCAATTGACCGGTTTCGCTGCTGTTTGCGGGACCCGGACCGTCAAGAAAACTTCCGCCGGCGCTACCGGACGCCAGCAGCTTTGAACTCATCTGCGTTGAGTTAATCGGGCTATCGGCCTCATCTTCGTTCCAGGAGGTTGGAGAGGTCGGCGATCGACTGTTACGACAGTGCGATGCGATGATGGCGCGAAAAATGTGGATAGTGGACAAGTTGTGCGGAATGCGAGTCGGATTGTGCAACATATGTTGATTGCCGTGTATAGTGTGTAGTGTAGTTAATGTATAGCAAACCACGCATAGCGCCACATTTCAATGAGATGGCATTTGTAACGAACAAGACAAATGTGTTCAAGGATGAGCAATGGGTAACGAAACCATAACACGATATTAAGCACAACAACAACATTAACATCGGTAGCAATACAGAAACGCGCCGCAAACGTAAATCGAATGAGTATTAGATTCGACCATAACATAGAATGAGAAAACAAAATGGGAAAAATGAAACATAATTAATATTTAAAAATGGAGCAAATAATAAAACAACCGTCGTAAAATTAACAAATACTATATACTAGACTTTTGGGGCATGTTTTAAAGACTGAACAAAACAAAACATAAATTGAACTTAATTATGTGTACGCTAAGTATTTGAAGCAGTGGAGCAATTTTTTTAAAGCATAATACCAGTCTCGATTTTTGTTTTAATAAAATGCTCACACACATACACACATAGAAATATGAAGACGAAAGTGACGCAATAAAAGCAACTTCTAATATGTGCAATCTCCAGCGTAAATGCTAAAGGGTACATACATAAATTAGGCCACCGAAGCCACAGCAAGAACACCGCCCGGGGACGGCGTTTCCTACCTTTGCCCCGGCGTTTGCCATCTAATTTGCACCGACGAAACCTTACCTTTCATATAAACATGCTGAATCCAGTTGAGATTGCGACAGCGCTAGGTTGTAGCGGCCGTCGGAAGGCGAATCCACGAACCGGTACGATGCCACTCTGCCAAACATGACCACAGAACCATTCTGGAAAGAAGAAAGAGCAGAAGAAAAGCACCATGAACCATGTACCGCTACCCTGGCAACTGATGCCGGATCTTGTACGGAAACTGGTATCGTAAAATTCAATATTTTAGTTAGTGGGTACGCGATCCGCCGGCAATCAAAAGGCGCAACTCTGGTACTGATTTTGTTGTTTTTCAATGAAAGTGAAGACTTTTGCCGCCACCGAAAAAAAAGGGAAAAAGGCTAACCATGTTTGTGCACATTTCTTCCCCTTTGCAGCCTATTAACTTTGGGGGGGGGGGGGAAGGCAAATTGAAAGACCTTTCTTTTCGCTTCATGCGCATGTTTTGCTCCCGAAGTGCGGCTTCTTCTTGTTAAAGGCAAAATAAAATGTTTACCAAGTGCTTCGCGACGAGGTTCACCTTTTTTATGCTGGCGCTCAAACCACACATTTGCACACGTTTGCTTGAGTTTTTGCGTATTCAGATGAGGCGATGTTTTTGGGGAGGGT
>NC_064877.1:45672500-45685000 GCF_943734665.1 Anopheles aquasalis
ATAGAATTCTTGAGAATTCTATGCAGCACGCAAAGTGTATCGGTCGGTCGGTCCTCTTAATATGCACAGAACCATCGATGATACGACTCGTCTTGAGCAAGCAATCTAATTTTATTCTTTCTTTAACTGTGAAGAGGACACCAATGGCTCTAGGTGATGGGCCACCGTTGGGCCACCCATACCATTAAATCGTTTTGAATCCAAGTCATAAATGCAATAGCCTTACCAGTGTGATAAGCAAGACAGAGAGATCCACTCACCCCGAAAAAAAAAAGGAAAAGGACAAAAGTTCAAGGGCCATAACATCGCTTATCTGCTCCGATACGAGTGTGCACCATGTGCTTCCGGTTGAAGGTGAAAACCGTGGCCATGCCAGACAAGTGGATAATGCGTTCCGTTTACACGCCACATGCCGCTTACCGGCACCAGACCGCACACCATGGGTGACCATATCCTTGAACCGGACGGAAGCCATAAAAAGGAAGAAAATGTGAACCAAAATCCGGCCACATTATTGGCAATCATTTTGATAGATTTTGGTGCCCCGATGCGCAGGGAATAATGCGGCATTTCTGCACCACTCTGATCCGCTTGCAAAGCCCCGGCCAACGGACACCAGACAACAAAGGCCGTTTAATAATCTAATGACGATGACCAGACGCGCACACATCTGGCGATAACAAGTGAAAATCCCCCGGGTGTTCTATTGGCCACAGTGATCCGCAGAGCACGGAAAGGCTTTAAGACGATGCAGCCAAAAATACTACCAGGCGGCAGGCGAATGCAAAATTAAGCAACGCGAAATCCGGGCTAGGTGGTAACCAGTGTTTACATGTCCGTCATTGGCACACACATCTGGGCCACCGTACGGGCGTCTCCTACCTCCTGCGAAACGTGACGACGAGCTGTGGGAAGGAAGAATGAATGTGCACTGTTTGCTTCAGTCACATCAGCTCCCTCCAGTTTAGCGGCCCGCTTTGTTTACGTAAAGCATTACGGGCTCTGCTCTTCTCAATAACTGGCTGTCTGTGTGTATCGACCTAAGCCGACCATCCGGCAGCCACAGGCGTCGTTTCGAGAAAAGGAAGAAAAGAGCGAGAGGCACCTTACCACCTTGCGGACGTCAGCGTGCCGTAGCAAAGATGCTGCATAAACCAAAGCAGCACCAGCGGTAGCGGCGGCAAAAAAACAGGTTGACGTCATTTCGCGACTCACCCAGTGGTAAACATGCACTACGGAAGGCAACCAGACCCTTGAGCTCTGGTCAGTGTTCGAGGAAAAGATCCGCTACCGGGCACCGGGGGCACGCAAGTGAACAACTTTGCAAACGCGAACGCGAACGCAGATTTCTTATAGCAAGGCCACTGGCCACTCTCTGCTGTACCTTTCTTGATCTTCCGGAGGCGGACGGACATCCGGTGAAACTTTTTGTCATCAATCTCTTTCACGCATCGTGAATGCCGTTCTCGCAGTCGAGGCGAATCTACCTCATCCCGGTGACCGGAAACAACCCGAACCCGACACCAGCGTCAGCATCCTTCTTTGGCGTTGTTGGCGCTCTCGGGCGCTCTTCCACAAACCCCTCAACTTATCTCCAGCAATTAATCAAGTTCACTTACGCCCGCACGGGGCGATTTTTCATTTCGTTGTTTTTACCCACAGATTCCCGTGAAGAAAGCAAGATAAAAGGAGCTCGCAGAGAGTGCCACTTCAACTAAGGGGATGAGGGGTCTAGAACTAATACTCTGCTACCCTTTCTGTTCCTATTAAGTGTGTTGTGGATTGATTTTATAAAATCACGCTCCAACACCGGTGAACCGCGGCAGTACACGATGATACGATGGGAATCCGTTTCCCTTTTCCAGGGCCAGATGTTGGCACGCCCGCGCACCACTACAGCGAGGTGGAGGAGATATAAGAAAACGCTAATCCAAAGCATTGCTTCCGCTTCCGCTCGTAGAACAGACAGTGGCTATGCAGTGGAAAGATTGACGTGCACCTGGCGTTCATTAGAATCCTAGCTAGCCCGGTGAAGGTCATGGAATGTGACGAATTTCTCGTAAACGCCAACACATTTTCAAAATTGATTGTCAGTCCGAATCGAGGAGGAATTGAAATAAAGCGATGAAATGCTGCCAAATGCCAAAAAGATACCTTTCCAAACATTCTTTGCTACGATTGCGAAGTAAATGAGCGTTTTTTACACGATCGTACGAACGAGTAGCTCGCCATTTTAATTTGATCGCGTTGAATGTTGCGTTGCCGAATATAACGTTGAAGGTTTGATGCTAAAAATCAAACATTCATTTAATTGAATTTGAAATTTTAGATGCTTGCAGATGAAGACCTTTTCTTATACCGATTAGACCTCTGATAGAATAAGATCCTGTACAGATCTTAATAACTTTTTTTTTAATTCTTAATGCAATAAGTGAGAACAACAAATAGCCACATTGCTCGACATGATCAACTATACGGAAGGCGTCGTTGCTCATTCTACTGTCCACCGCTATTAACCGATACCATTATAAAGCCCCCACAAAGACCCATTTCCCCATTGCAGATGGATTAGCAAATGGTTCGTAATTACAACTGCAACATCCCCACTGTAATGTGAAAAACAGGCTCGCCGCTCTCTCTCTCTCTCTCTCTCTCTCTCTGTTGCGGACCAGGAAGCATTTTATCAATTTGTGGCGGACGCGCGGATAGGTTAGCCAAAAACCGGTGCCCCGGGATAGCGTCGGATCACACACCGCACCCACACAAAGGTAGGCGGCTTAATGTTGATTGGCATTGCATACGAAATGAATCACTAAAGCGATCCCCGGCCGTTCCGTTCCGTAATCCTTTTGGGAACATTAATTTCCGTTTGACACAAACACTCGCACACACGCCCTGGGTGACCAACGGTGGGCGGATAAGGATTCATAATGAATATGCATCCCTGGGCCCCCGGGGCGGTGGATCGATTGTCCGAGGGACAAATTAGTCGCGCCGGTGGGTGGTAGTGGGATAGAGGATCACAGTGGAGACAGACCAACTGGCTGTGGTACGCCCTCTCTCTGTTTGAACCGGGTGGTATTATTATCACTGCGCACCCTCCGCAGCCCTCTGTTATCGGTGGAGTTGCTAAAAAAAAGGGGTGTCGTACAATTATCTCTCATGCGATGCGAACCCATGCCACCACCGGCTCATGGAAACAAAACTGTAGATCCAATGGTATCCTTTAGCCTTTTGTGACGCGATGACGCCATATGTCACGCAAATAGTTGACAATAGGTTGTCGTGCCAGTGTCACACGCATACGGTTCAACGCTCAACACAGCGGTAAGGCAAGGGGCAAGTTGATGTCTGAGATACACTTGATTACGCGACAGTCAAGAACTGATCGATAATCGGACGAATGCACTTCACTAGGCTTTTGCTTTTCCTTCCTAGTAGGCCCCCGTTAGCAAGGTCGGTAAACAGAAAGAAGAGGGACCGATTCTAAGTGGTTCACATCGACAAACCACTTCGTGACACTATTGGACATGTAATCATTGACAGACGCAATAATGGTCCCACACAACATCCCACGTTTTTTTTATCGAAAACCTCGAGTGTGGTGTTCTCGCGGCACACGATTATCGATGGCGAACAACGTTCGTAAGCACAGATAGCGGGACGGGGAAGGAGGGCTATAAAACCGTCGTTACTAGCAGGTAGAAGGAGCGATAACAAACCTGCGTCACTAGGAGGCGGCTAGTGGCGGTCCAAGAGAACGGAACCATAGGCACACAACAAACGATAACCTATTAACAATGGCAAATGGCTTCACTGGTAACCGCACTACTGCTGCTTGTAGAGCAGTGAATGCACCGCGAACGACCGAAACCGCACCGCATTCGACTGCGTAACCAAGCAGCGCCAACGGTCGACTGCCCGAGGGAGCAACAAACATGCCCAGCGAAAGCGGCCACTTGCGCCACCGACGCCAGGAACCATCCACCATCCACCATCCACCAGCACCACCCGCAAAACCAAACGCTCACACTTGTTCTTCGACCGGGAGTTGGATCCACAATGAAGGAAAAATAACTCCAGTCTTTGCCTTCCAGCTCTCGTCCAGCTCGGGAGTCAAGCAGTTCGGTGCACTGGAGGAAATGGTGGCTGGTGGCCAGAATAGAACGAACATATGTATATGAACGGAACCAGCGGGTGGTGGCGGATCTATGATGGTGCCCCTGCTGTTCACTCGCGAAGTACTCTTCACAGCGGCACGGCGTGCTCCTGGCTCCTGGCTTCTGGCTCTTGGTCAGGTCATGATGCGCCCTAAGCAGCGATGGCGTTGAAAGAGTGTTGGTTGCCCACCAAGCTCACACAGGACAACACACCAATACCCATACACTCTGGGTTCCTTTTTGGGGCGCCAACAATGGTGAATGGGGGGGAGCCACAGACCAAAGGCACCTCCAATCGCCGTTGTAGTAAACGCCGTGGTTCCAGGAGAACCTGCGGCGTACCAGCTAGTAGTAAGTGAAAGAACAGAGGAAGGGAGGAAGGGGAATTCCAAGAGACAAAGGAAGGGCGAGGGGGTTCTGCCTTCGTTCGGTCGGTTCCCATAGCACAAAATGTCAAACAACCGAAAGGACGACAAATGTGCTCTCGGAAGGAGAAGGTTCTCTCTCCGTTTCCCTCTCTCTCTCTCTCACACTTGGCCATCCACTGGCGACATGTTTCGATGGAATTGTTCTACATAAGCTTAAGGGGCTCGCTGGAGCATAAGGAAGAAGATAGTGAATTAAATTCGGATAAGTATATTTTTACGTAATCCACGTGGGAGTCGTAACCCACCGAAAACACACACATACGGGGAGGTACACACGGGCACATAAGGGCCGCGCGGGCATTTGTTTAATGGCATTAATTTGTTACAGCACCTTGAGTCGATCTCAATGATGTCAATGTCACCATCCCGAGAATCGAGTTTTCCCGAGCAATGAGTTCCCCAAAATTGCTCCATCACCATGTAGATAAGCATGACCTTTGACAGAAGAGACACGGGGCGGTGACAACAGACCAAACTGCAGCAGCAGCAGCATCGTGCATCTCAATGCGCAAACGAAGCACACTCCAGCGGTGGGATGGCTCTGCTGTGCATCCCTGGTGCGATATTACCATTGGAAAGCACACCGATGCACTCCGAGCGCGTCCATTTTGTTTAGTCCAAACTTTGGCGCGAGAAGCGACTTGGGTAACTTTGAAGGCCACTTGTAATGAGATGCTTTATCCGGGCTCGATTCTGCTGCAGCACTGAAACGCCATGGAACACCATGGAACGTGGAGGATCGTTTCCATTTAATATATTTGGTCTGAAAAGGTCCACGAAAACGTTTCGGCAGCGCTCCTTATGCCACAACAGAAGGAGTCTGCATTGTTTGGGGAATGTTTTAGGGATGCACTTTGCAGGGGACACGTCATCATACTGAAAGAGCTCTTCTTGCTAGCTTCCATCCCTTCAAGGATGAGATAAGTGGATGTTTCGATCGATACAGTTCAGCTGCGCGCGCTTGCGACCTCGAACATAAAAGAATAGAGTAAACATTTCCCTCCAAATGTGTTCGGTTGATTGTTTGCGCTCCAATAATTGCTTCAACCAAATGGTGACCACCATTGCGCTCGGCTTTCCGCCTCTATTGTTTGTACTTTAAGCTCGGAATTGACCAAAAAAATGAACTTAAAGTTTTGTCAACAACATGGCATCTGGCTGTCGTGATCGTTTAGGAGGGGTGGCCCGATAACAAAACGACAAATGGGACGGTTCCGTACGGAACGGAAATCGTAAAAACCTATAAAAGAAACCAATCAACAACTCACGAACGCTCCCGACAGACCGGAGCGTACGCCCTTCTTAAAGGAAAAAATAATGCTCTTCTAATTACAACGAAGCCAACAGCACAGCGACGGCGACGACGCAAAATGTTTTATGAGATGTTCGATAGAAATACGATTACCGCGCACCACACTAATGGAGGCTCTAATGGATAAATGAAATATTGTTTAAGCCCCGTCCATTCGCCCAAAAGCCGACCCGAGTCTCCATTATGCTGCCTTGCTTTGATATCACATTTTCTTTCATTTTCGGGCAGAACTGAAGCCCCGGGTTTGCTGGAAAATGTTACATCAAACCGACCACCATAAACACGCTGTTGTGACAGACAATGTTGCACACGAAACTTCGGTGAGCGGCACCAGAGACAGTATGCATAAATCGATAACGATAGCAGGGTACACACGTACCATTCCCTCCCTTTCTCCCACCTCCAGGTATATCATCACTGTGCTCGCGATAGTAACCGCCGAGTTCCGCAAACCGATAAGGAAGCACCTTTTGTGACGGCTCGCACAAAGGACAGTATTTTTTTTTCTCTGTGTCCGTGGCCGAAGCACAACGGGGCCACCGGCAACAAGGGCCTCCTCCTCCTCCAAACCCAAGACGCCATCGGAAACAAGGACAAGTCGGATGATGCTGCTGCTGACGACGACGTTTGGTTTGAATATATGTATATTTTACTTCTACCTCGTTAGGTATGCATACGAATCGGTTGGTTAGGCGAGAGTGGGTGGGTTGAGGACATCCGACTGAGAAAAGAAAAATGGCTTCACACAGCACTTGACATGCCAGGCCACGTGTAACTGATGCAAGCACGAAGGAACGAAAACAAAAATGAACTGCTGAGGGTGAGTAAGGTAGCACCGGGGTAGCGCAGGGTGGAATCAGTTACTAATCTTCGGAAGGTAAATATTTTGCTTCCCAAAAGACTCCAAATAAGTCGTACCATCGCTGCTGCTGCTGCTGCTGTCCGTTTCGATCCTGATGCCGTTGCGCACCGGAACACCGGGAAACCGCAACCAACAACAGATTCCCCCGCGGCGGCCGCAAATTCGCAATGCTTACGCCAAAGTTTACTCTCTTGCGACCAGAAAAGAACGCCACCGGTCGTCGTATCCAATTCCGGTTATTCGTTGAATTAATCTCTCCAACAACCCCCAAGGGGCGGCGCTGGTGCGGACATCACACGTTCCTTTGGTGGCATGGCCATGAATAATGAACGATTTACGCCCGGAATCGGTCCGATAAGGCCGTAGGAGCCCAAAAGGGAACGCCGTGGATAATGGAACGCTAAACACTGTAATTCCTTGCTGCCTTTGGCGCTAACGCAACGCAACCCGTGGTCGCACCCAAGGGCATGCGTAAACACATGTAAGCCAGCCGCCAGGCTTTGCCCGCGGTACGGCCAAACGGCCCCTGGCAACCCCAACGGCGACGTAATACAGGATTAAAAATAATACAAAACCATGAGCAATGTACTAGCGTTAACCGGTGGCCGAATGTTAGCTTATGTTTCAATTACGCGGAAACGCACAGCAAACGAGCGATCCTTTGCCATTCATTCGCCCGAGGAGTTCCCTCGGTTTCCCCTGTGTTTTGCGAAGCTGCTGTGCTGAGAATCCAACGATTGAAGGTGGCGGTAGTGGCAGGGCGTACGGGATGTGTTTTTCATAAATTTTCGGCAACTTTGGCACGCAAAGATAATTAGCGGCAGCAGTAATGGTAACCGTTGCCGTTGATTTCAAGCTGAACAGCGGAATGGAGTAAGATTCAAGCGGGGAACGAAATCGTGCGCATGCTCTCGTATCCGGAGCACAACACACTGGAGCAATCTTCCACGAAAACGAAAACATTGTTTGAAACAATTACCCTTTCCCCTCTGGCAGCTCGGCTCGGTCTTCGTCGGCCAGCAATCAACAATTATAACACACTTCTTGGGAGACCCGGAGTTTGGTTCGGAAGAAAATAATTAATGTTCGTCCATCACGCTTTTTGGTTTTTGGAGAAGAAACGTGCAATACACATCGTGTTGGATCGTCGCCAGAAACATCCGGTGCACTATTGCACCGACAGCGAGAGCCAACCGGTTTAATGAGCTATTAAATTAATCTTTAAATAAAATCATCAATGTTTGTCCTCGATTTGCTGTCCACAAACGATTGATGTACGTAAGAGTTTTGATAAGCCATCGTCTTACATAATATTCCAAATATTACAAGCAATACAATCAAACAAACTATTGAAAATCGCTGTTTGTTTATGAAACACCATTAACAATTAACTGGAATACTTATCCAAGGCAGGTTTATACCACATCGGAGCTTGTAAAAGTGTGTAAAAGTATGCAGTATTCGTACATTCAAGTGGCAAAAGCTGTAGGGGTTTCTAAAAATAATTCTAAATAGTTTGATAGAAACCAATTTTTCGCTCGCGAAAAAAACTGGCGCCTCCATCGGTACCATGCGTCTCCACTGGCCACGAACAAAAATGAATGGAAGAATTGCTACCTATTTTTTCCGCGAATCCGTGCAATTCCAAAGAACAGCGTATTGCATTATTCGTTCTGGTTGATGCAAACATCCCAAAACAAAAACTGATCACCAAGGGGAAGTCTCACTTAGAGTCTCATAACCTGCATGCTACTGTTGCTGCTACTAATTGTCATCTTACGTTTGATCTAAACAAAGCATACCATACGCAAAACGATAAGAGCAATGAACGACACAAAAAGAGTTACCAGGGAAGCTGCCACATGAGAATAACACCCCAGTGAAAGGAGACGAAAAGATGACATTCAAACTGCGAGCCAAATGTTGTCTCTGCCTCGCTTCTCTGCCATTCTTACGCCCTGGAGGGTTTTCCAAGAATGAAATCCCGGAAGGGGTGGACCGCTGTTTGCAGGCGGCGGAAAAGGCGTTTAAAACACTTCAATCCACCCCAATGCACGGTGATGGTCCCAACGGCCTGGCGGGCTTCTTGGGTCATGAGCGAGCCCTCCCCACCCCCAGTGGGAACACCAACTGTCCCCCTTCGTCAGCCGGATGGCGACAAGAAAACACATTATTACAGTTCCCACCACCAGGATAACGTTTCCTTTGGACTTCTTCTCCGCCTCGGCCGAGTCCTTGACGCAATGGGTCTGATGTCATCCCTTCTTTGCGCGACATTTTTCCGCTCGGCGTGGTGGTGGTTCTTCGTTGTCGTCGTTGTCGTCGTCGTCGTTGTCGTGAAGTGAAGGAGAGCTAGAGACCAGTTTGGCCTGTGATTTGCCGGTATTGCTACCGTACAAAAGTCCAACGGCCACGGTACGGAAATGGGCACTTTTCTCTGTACGTTGTCTGCGTTTGTCTGTGTGCGAGTGTGTGTACGGTTTCGTGTCGAAGTTTTGTTTGTTCATTACAACACGTTCCCGTTGTGGCCGACGTCGGCGTCAAGAGAGGAAGCATAGCATAGCATAGCAGCACCAGCATTCCGACTCGTGGCACATACATTCACGGTCGAGCGTGGCAGTGTGGCGGGCAAATGAGTAGCGTCTCGAGATGACCTGAGATAAATCACACTTACGTCGTATGCCCCAGTCCATCATGGTGTCGCTGCCGTCGCCGTTGTCGTCGTCCTCGTCCTGGGCGCTATTCGACTGACTGTTGGTCCGATTCGATCGTTTCGTGCCAGAGTAAGCATCGGCAACGGGTATGCGGTGGTATTGTTACCGGAATTCCAATGTGAAGCACTTCCAACTTCCACCGCCAAATGATACCCCCGCTCCACCCGCTGTTGCTACGATTACTAATCACTCACTCACTAGCCAACCACTATACACATCTGTGTCGTCCACACAGCTACACGCCACACATCGGATGTACGTTGTTGCCACACGTAGAAGAAGAAAAACGTCGCTTTCGTGACGCTGGATTCTCTCAGGCCTTGCCGCCTTCCGTACAGTTGCTGTAACTAATCAAATCACCGTTACATACAACCTTGATTTGTTTGATTTTACTTTGAAAATATTTCCTAGCACCATTAAGGCTTGGGTCGGGGCATTGTGAATACATTGGGCTTTGTGGATGATGACCCTCTGACCTATTTGAATGCATACATCGATGGCCAACTAATAGAACAACTTACGAACACGATGCACTCGTAACTACCACAACAGTATATACCGCCTCTCTGGGTTCAGAATCTGACCTCAAGGTACTGTTTGAATGCGTATTGTTATTGCACAATACCTCATTCTGGTTCAGCAGACGATGGACTACAACATCGGCAAAGTTTCTCATCACTGTATTCGATATGAATTTAACAACATTCTAGTGAGTTCAACATATCCCAATTGAATTATTGATGTGTTCGTTCTTTGCTGTTTGGAATTAGTAAGGCATTCTAGAAGAAACACGTAGTACAAGCTGCATTTGTAACTAAACTTTTACCATTCTAATAAACGAAAATTTCACAAAAAACCTCTTCCAAATTCTCAACTCATTCGATGGTTTCCGTTGATTCTTCATCCGATTCTGCATTCTGCGGTGCCCCGAAAACACGGTCGAGAAAGGCGATAGTAGTCTTTGGTTTCATACGGTTGTACTACGTTTGTTCACTCCTCTCACCTACACACGCACGATTAAGTACACAAACATCCCTGCCCCACGCTGATAGCACTGCCGATCGGTACCGGAAGTGCTAGGGTTTTATACTCGACTCACGATTTACAGCTTATTTGGTCCGCACGATTCGAGAGCATAATGGTGACTGATCTGGCAATCGGCAACGACAACGACAACGACGACTACGGCACAGGAACCGTGCGCGTCGGTTTCGGTACGACCACACGGGGAACTGATTGCCGTCTTGCCAACGGGACACACCACATCGGTCCCCGATACGCGCGAAATGCATGCCACGACACGCCGGAACGGTCGAGCCGCTCTGGGAGCGAGCGCGTCGGGAGAGAACATTCCTCTCGCAGGCGCGGTATCATTTGGAAGTGTGTGACGGCCTTACGTTCCTCTTCCCAGCTGCTGGAATGAAGCGTGTGTTTGGCTCTCCCGGTTCATCGTTTACTTTCGGCAGCATTAGCGTTGCTACACGCAGCCATTCCTTCCTTCCTTCCTTTTATTATTTTTCTTTTTCCCTCCTGCTACTCAGCGGAGTACGATTTTACGTTTTACGTTTCACCGCCGTCCATAGGAGCAATGTTGAACTAATTTCTGGAGAGAACATTGGCATTGGCTGCCATTAGGGCCGCCACTGCAAGTCAAAGAGCACAGGAGCGTGCATTTGACTGTGTGCGAGCGCGAGGCCACTTTTGGTGAGTAGGAGAGATCGAGATTATCGAATGAACTGGACAACGAGGACGCGATTCCGCTGCTAGTAATGGTGATTGCAGCGCAAAAATAACACCACTAAGAATCACCACTGGAAAAAAAGCTCTCACGCTCAATTGGCTTGCGGCCACTACACCAACAAACATTGCACGATAGCGTTGATAAACATTTTAAATGTCAAGATATATCGCATCAATCATGCGACTTTTGATGAAGATCCGAACGTTCGCCGACCCCCTTCGTCCCTCTGCCCCCACACAAAAATATGCTCTTTCCAGGAAGAATGACCGAGTTAGCAACAGCGTAACAACGATGTAAAAGAAGTAATTACAGCCAAAGATGGTAGCGGGTGTATTTACGTGAACTGTTTGTTATAAGAAACACATTTTTGTTGCACTGCATCAACTGCAGTGCCTAAGATTAACATAGTCTATGCAGGAAAAACAAAAATGTCTCCTTTTCTGCGTTATTCTTATACAAATCTTCCATTATGTTAGTAATTAACAAGAAACCATAAAATTTACCACTAAAGCAAAGACGTCGAAATTTTAGAAACTATTTCTTTATAAAACAGAAAATGCAACCATTTCGATGCAGTGAAACAAATGAGCTATTCGTAGCAATAATTAAAAAGACTTAAGTGCACATTTTAATAGCGCGTTGGGATAAAACTTCGTTAAAAATACAGTTCATTTCGCCGTTTTCGCCTTCGCATCGTGCCCTCTATTGGTGAAAACATAAATTGCTGAGAGCATAGAAAGATGAGGAAGAGGGGAAGGGAGCATGAACGAGTTCATCGCACTGAGGCGAAAGCTTTCTCTAAAGACTCGCATAAGCTTTACAGTGATGGATAAAACGTTAGGAACGTTGTGATGAAGCCAGATCTTCCTACTTTCGTATTCCCAGAAGAATAAAGGTTTTCCCCCTTAAAATTGTAAGAACCAAAGAGGCGCCGTTCATAAACCCCTATACATATACAGTAAAATAAATAAATTGTAAATCTCACACATCTCAGGCGTTTCCAACCGTACTAAACGCTGTGGCGATTGCATTGGCGAGACTTTAGAATATAAAAACCACATCCACAACATAAACCCCTATACATATACAGTAAAATAAAATAAAATGTAAATCTCACACTTCTCAGGCGTTTCCAACCGTACTAAACGCTCTGGCGATTGCATTGGCGAGACTTTAGAATATAAAAACCACATCCACAACACATAATACAATCAATCAATGAAGCAACATCACACCTTGAACATAAGCAGGGAGCCACAGTATGTTCACACGTGCAAACCAAT
>NC_064877.1:45690000-45755000 GCF_943734665.1 Anopheles aquasalis
TCTCCTCAGCAAATGCTTAATGATTCTAAGCAGACATGCCGCTTCTTATGCTTTCACGAAAGCGATGCTCGGATGGAACCGACCTGATGTGGAAAGAAAATGGACGTATCTTTCGCGGGAACTGAAAACAATTGACAGCAAAATATTATAACGAGTAGCCTCATTCGCGTGAGCAAACACTCCGGGGACCGAACCGATCGCGAGGCTTATTGGACGACTGCCGTACCCCTGCTGCCTGCCTGATGACAAAAACAAAAACGTGCAAGAATTCCGAACACATGAGCCATCCGACCGGCGAGCAAAACTGGCCCCACGCGTACCCTGAATTTCAATGACTCAACACAACCGACCAGAAGAATGTAGAATACAATCGATGAACGCACACCCCGGTGCGGCTCTAATGACGGTGCCGTTGATCGAAAAGAAAGCATCCGAGACGGACCGTCGTTGTTACAAGAAGACACTTTTTAAGGTGCGTAAGGAAGCGGGCGTCAACCTAAATCATTCTAGCATTAAAACCCCGCACATTGAACGTGTCATATATACACCTTGTTTCTGACAGGAACCAGGGGGGAACGGGCCCGGCAGACGAAGGGACGCACGGTAGAACAGGGCACAAACGTGCCAGAATTTCATTAGCTAATTAATCCAATTAACGAATTTCCTAGTAAGTCCTTTGGCTGTTTATGGTGGTAGGGGGAGGGGACTCGTGTGATTGGCGAGCCATTTGCGTTGTGTGGTTCGGTTACCAACAACAAGCTGGGCGGATAAACAATCCCGGTAGCTAGGCCACATTGAAAACAACTTAAAGGCCCTCTCGATTGGTCGGACAGGGTCGTGTTGTTGTCACTAGGCAAAATGAGGCTTCAGCGGAAACCAAAAAAAAAAACATACACATTTCAAAACAAACAATCACGCTATTATCATTTATCCGATAACTCGTCAATAGGTGGTCTCTACACGCATAGTAAACACGAGGTTAGCGATTAGCGGTGGTTTCGTTTATTTGATCGATATCGGTCGCTTATCGAGGCCCCTGTTGTAAACCCCCCCCCCCCCCTCCCCCCCTCCCCCCTTCCGCTCAGAACGCAAAGACTCGATGCGAATTTATTAGCTTTCCACATTAACAAACCACGTGGAAGCGAAGGGACCGGGCACAGCGTAACCACCAAACAGCAATAAGAGGACACACAAAGCATAATAAGACCATAAATTCAGGGTGGCAGGCAGGGCGTTGTATATATATAGCATAGCGAGCGAGGCTCGGCTGGCGAAAGAATGTAAATTTGATCGATAGAATCCATGTCTTAGCTGGTCGTCAACATAGCTGCACGTCGACCGAAGTGGCCTAACTAGACATTCTTTACACGCTTTGTGGCTGCTTCTTGCTCACGAAAGGGTCTCGACGTTTGTATCCGTACGCACTGTTTGGCCTTTGTTCGCCGTTAGCGATGTGTCCACTTTATATTGGCGGAACCAAACACATTGCTCATATCAAAGTTATTAAAAAAACATAAAAAAAACAATCTTGACAGTAAAGGATTGGCAACGGGCATACGCTCGATTATTCTGAATTTTATCAACGAACGAGGCAAACCGCAAAAACCGCAAGTTTCATCGGGAAAACATTCGAGCGTGTAGCGGCCGCTTGCACGAGGTGGCCGGTTTGTGTGGCCAAGCGACAAGTGTGGGAATTTCAAGCTTCACTGCACATCGCAGCAGAACCAACCCCTGCGAGGAACGCATCATGTGCGTGAGAGTCCCGAAAACATCACTTCCTTCCTTCCTGCAGCTCTCGCGCATTATCTGACTCGTATTTCCGTAAAAAAAGGGGGAAATGTTCTCCGCCGCGCCTATTGGTCGTCTCAGAGGTCTGGAGCGGTGCGGCGGGAATCCTTCTATAGGTAAGTTGTTTGGCCATTCTGTGCACGCTTTGCTGGCGCAGAGCGGTAGTGATGGGGGCACCACTTTGTGTGGTCAGCCATCCGTGCCATTTCCCAGGTAAGGCTGCTAATAGAACGGTTTCTGTTATGACAAACCTTGTAGTTAGAATCGTATTTGTCGGTTCGTCGTCGTCTTTACGAGATGGTCGAGCCCTTTAATCATAAGGTATATAACGGCGTGCGAAGTAGCAAAAACCTGCTCGGCCCGAACATCGATTAAATGGAACAAAAAACATCAAGTAAAAGCAAATGATCGATAATCATTAACGTGGAATGGAGTTTTTTAAACTAATTAAAAGGATCCGATGAGCTTACATAGGAGATCATATTCGATAAAATTTTTCTTTTTCATTAATTAATTAAATACTTTTGTTCATTATATATTCTAGTTGTTACTGTCACTGTCATTGTGATTATCAAGATCTAAGATCAATTTTAAAACCACGTGAGGGCATTCAAGTGCAAGATTCCCTTTTGAAATAACTAATTAATACAGAAAATGAAATACAAAGTTTATTCTGTCTAACTATCAGTGGAACTAACTTTGTGCAGCGGGGTGGCCACTCAACACGTTCAACTATCAATGTCTTGCCAAAATAATCGAATTAAACAGTTCATACTATTACCATAATCAACTCTAATTGAATCAAATGCAGAATGGCAGCGAGTAGCAAAAACGGAACCCCCGCTCCTCGTCAGGATCGTGACACACGCCTAGCTGTCAACCCCCGCTTCTCGTCTGCTCACAGCCAAGACACTCGCCAAAGATCAAGAAGAACTATTCCCGACGGAGGTCGAGAACGGGAACGAGTGGAGAGAGCACTAGCTGCAGCAAAGTATGAATCACAAATTTATCTCTTCCGCTACTTGGAATCACTCGAATGCAATCAGTGCAATCAGCTTATTTAGAACGGCGATAGTTTGATTGACCGCAACAAGTCGTGGTCATTCGCAGTAGTGCTCCCGTCTGGGGTGGTAGTCCCTATGCTACAGAGCCTAAGGTACAAGAACGATATGCACAGTTGCTAGCAGATGCCATATTGAATGAATCAATCGTGGGCCAGAGGGCCCAGTGGGATGAGCCAATGGTGCGATAAGGACACGGAATTGCAACAATGATGGACGGGGTGGTTCGTCTCGCGCAATAAGGGAGAGAACTCGAAAGCTTCCGGTTGTTTGGTCGCTATGACGACGCGTCCATTGTTTCTAGCTCATCGTATTGAAGTGGATTTGCCGAGGTTAGCGGCTGCGTTGCCATGAATCCATAGACAATGCTCAGCGCAAAAGAACATAACATTTGCAATTAAACAATCCTCAACATATTGTAATCCATATCGATTGAAACACCACATACCGGTTGCAAGTAATTACAAAACTAATTCCATTCTAAACTATACCAACCCATTTCAATACTGCCATGGTAGCGTATATCAGAAATCCTTATCGGTTTAATAGAAAAATGTAAAATGTTGTACATCAAAAATAGATATCTCAAGCATCTTTCGATGAAACTCAAGTGTCTTAACTGTACGCTACGAAAACCAACTTTATCGTTGTCCGAAAACTACCTTCAAAATATCGTTAATGATCCCTCTGTGCGTATATCAACAACACCTAATGGATAGCAGCGCCAGACAGACAACACATCGTAACGACAGTCTGGAGAGCAATGGCCGTTCTCTCGGAAGACTTGGGATTTAGCGTACCTGCTGCCTGGGGGTAAGCAGGAACAATTTACAAAGTGACGCCAGTTTACTGCCGCCTTCCAGAATTTAACAAGCATTGTCCCTAGACAGGCGACAGTGGCCAAAGCATGCACCTGAGCACCAGCAGCACAGGGGAATATGGCTTCCATTTCGCTAGTTTCAAATCTGCAAATAATCTAAAGCTACCAAACCCATTTTGCTTGCCCCGCAGCACCAGAGGTTGTTGGCGCTGGTGTGTCGCTGTACCTTGGGCCCAGAATGGCAGACAGAACCATTCTTCTCCGCCCAGCCCAGTCCGGAATGATATACAACGGGAAATTAGCCGCTTCCACCGATCACACGGCTAGGCACGTCGTCGGAGCCATGGACCGTGACGCCTGATACTGTCTGGCGGAGCGAATGGCCAGCGGATAGAACGATGTTCGCTGCGTGGAACCACATCAAAGGGCAGACCTCTGGGCCCGCGACCGAGGATCGACTTCTGGCTCGAGATATCCTCCTCCTAGTCGCTCTGTAGCAGTTCAGAGAGTAAACAATTCCAGTGCATTCGTCTCATTAGAGTACGGTGGAATGAACTTAAAATAAACAAATGCAACCCCCGTACTCGCGGTGCCGGTTCCAGAACAGTTCCACGGGCGGGCCACGCTTTTGTTTAATTTAAATCTCGCGTTCCGCGCCCTCGCCCTCCAGCTTGACCTAGTTGGGACCCATGGAAATACAAAATGACAATGCGCATTTTTATCTGGGCCCATAGGGCCCCCCACCGACGAATCGAACCAACTGCGACGTCTTTTGCTTCAATGCACTTCTTCCACTTGGGCCGTGTCTTCGGGCCCACCGATACGGAACTCAATCGCGGAGCAAAAACCAACGGAGACAACAACAACCGGATGCAATCATCGGCAATCGGTGCACAGTGGCGCTTGCTCTAGGCTGGGCAATTCCATGGGCGGAACTAGGGCGGAGTAAGGCAGCAACGCTTTGCATCCATTTCCGGTAAACGGGTTGGGCACCAATGGCCCAAGCGGCTCCACTGTGCCGATTTTACGACTTATGCTCTGATTCTTCTCCATCTTCAGAACACGGTCGGGGCGGGGACCGTCAAAGGTAAAGGTATGCTACTGACGATTCCGGATACTGACTGTCTTCTTGTTGTTCTGGACGATGCACTCCCCGTTCAGGGCGCGCCAGCATTAGTGCACAGACGTGGGTGCATTCAAAACGTGCACTGGGGGCAATGCAGTGCGTGTTTGTAGAGAAAACATCCAAATGAGATTTCTGGTGAACCGTTTTGGTCCGATTGCAACGAGAATTAGTTGATGCTACGTTCGTGCAAATGGTTGTAGCTCGTTCCTAGTTGCATCGTGAGATGTTTTCAAATGTTTTTCTCTAGCTAGACACCGGATTGTGGCGAGATTTGTTGTTCTTAGGACAGCTATTTGCTTTTTCCCTGCCTTTACTCAGCAGCAAATTAAGAAACGCATAGAGGTCGTGGCATAACTTCCGCATTTCCGTAGCTCCACGGAGAAGACGGAACTTCGTCAAGGAACGCATCTAAGAGACCCTTTTTGTATGCCCTTCTTACGAAGCTTGTTAAACCGCGCGCCCGAGTTTGCTTTTGTCCAAGCCTAATGCCAATCATTCTGGAACAAAGCAACGAATCTGCCCTCCTCACCAGCATTACACAGCCAAGACATCGGGTTTTCTTGCTCCGTTCTTGCTGCTCACATTCTGCTCTGGCCACATCATCTTGTAACACTAATTTTGGGTGACTATTGCGCGGCGCCACCGCCGAAGGGCGCCACCATTCCGTTGCGTTGCATCGTGTGGCCATCGTCGCACACGCTGCCGCCGGACTGGACTGCATGCATCATTCAATTTCAATACCACCCCACCCCAAAAGGCCATTTGCATTTGACCATGGCAGCCAGCAAAGCGTACGCGCAGCAATTCGCAAGAGCAATTGCGCTGGGCCAGGGAAAAAAGGGGGAAACGAAACCGGTTCGATGATGGCCAAACCAGCCAGCCAGCTGGGCGGTCGTGGTCGCTGAGCGCGCGATCGAGAACCGAGGTCTCGCGGGGAAGAAATAAAAAGAAGAAAAAAAAGGGGGCCAAAGGTTTGGTGTCGTATCTTCTCGCAAGAGACATACACGCAGTGGTGCGCCGCTTGGCGTATTTCGGCGGCCATAGCGTACCGGTGATGGTGGGATCTGTCCACCACGCGGGGAATGTTACGGAGTGGCGATTCCGTTTAGACATGGTTCGTTATGTGCTGTTCGGTCAGAAGACACAACAGAGTCGGAAGAGAGAAAAGCAGAGGGGGGCATGAGGAAACGTTTCCCAGACAAGCGATCCACCGAAAATGGTGCCACACTCGGTGGTACCACGAACATGACACGCACATTGTTTGCCTTCATTCCATCCTCATATCGGCAGACACAACGTAGCTGAACATCTCTGGTGATATCTAAGGGAAACAACCAGAAGACCAACTCGCAATGGGCGCACCCAACAAAAACGAAATCTCTGTCTCTCACTGTCTCTGGTGGGCTGGGAATGCTGGGATGGTTATCTCTGCTCGTCTTTATCACCGGAAAAAAACGTCACCGAAAACATGTTTGTAAATAGTGTTTACACCTGCGGGAGTGCCACGTTTTCGTGGTTAAATCCACTTTAGTATAAGACGCGGACAGTCATTAGAGCTCGAAACGAAGTCAAAGTGGCCACACCATCAGAGAGAGCGCGCGGGCTCTTGGTTAACATAATTCCACCGCAAGTGAAAGCCAACGCAGAAAAGGAGCATCAGCAGCAACAGCATCGTTATAAAAACGTTTGGCAATGCATGCCATCCCATCGGATTGACCGGAAATAGGCCCACAACGATGGTTGTCATCGACCAAACACCCTCGTGCGTGCATGCGTGAAAGTTCATCAAACGACAACACTTTCGGGCTTCGGAGAAATCTTTCTCCACGTTCATTAACGGTGTCCCACGCGGTGGCGCCAACTAAACACTGCAAAGGCATCATCTTCCGGCGGAAGATTCATTCCCGCCAGTTCACCTGCCCAGCAATGTCGTCGTGGAATCGATTTCCCGATTCCGACGGCCGCGTGTTCGTGGTGCGGTTCATCTGCTTCCTTCCCGGCAACCAAACAAAAAAGGGAAAGTGAAATGCCAACGGTACACGACACAAACATCCCGGCGGTGTCCTCTGCAACGATGATGCCGTTGTCTGCTTCCGTCACTGTCATCACCGAGTGTGATCGCCGATGGCCCGGGATGTAAAGAAGGGGGGGGGGGGGGGGATGAGGGATCGATTTCAAATGACAAGAAAATATGATACGGAATGTCCAGAGACCAAAACCGGGAGGGGGTGCGTGACATCAACCTCTCCTCTCCTCTCACCTTTCCCTTTTCCCATCATATCCAACGTCGGAAAATCAATCATAGCTCCGTGGGCTTGTTGCAAACAAGCGTTGGCCGTTCGGTCGTCCATTAAATATTCCGCTCCGTAGGGCACAGACACAGTCAGAGATCTGAATTGAAATATTCAATTTACTCCACTTTCAGCCAGTCATCAATTCCACTCTTACGCAAATAATATCTCGCTCCCGGCCAAAAGGCAAACCGGAGAAGCGAAAAAGGACCCTTTCACGGGGCCGGAAATCAATGCTAGATAGAGGCGGCCGCTCCAGTTTCATGGTCACTCTAGGCGCCCACAAAAGAACGAACGGAATGAAGCGGAGGACACAATTAATATTACAATTTTGCACTTCCAGGAACTGAGCCTAGCTGGAGCTGGAAGCGATGTTTTCCATTATCACCTGCTGCCACCAAACCGGCTGTCACAGGTACGCACGCTTATCGCTGACTTACCACGCGCCTCATTTCCGCCCAAAAAGGGACCGCATCCAGGTCCGGCCACATCTTCGTCAGGTTCGTGTTGCTTGTGGCGAAATGACCTCAAACAAGCGAAAAAAAGGGACAACCAAGCAAACGAGTGTCCAGCACGTTGGCGCGAGGGGAAATGGCATGGTGTGGCACCAAGCGTGTCGCAGCCGGACGGTCCTCCATCACCACATCACCCCCTGGGACCCCCGGAAGTAATCGACAACGACAAAGCATCGCCCATAATTGCCGACCCATAAATAGAAAGGACGAACACTGGGAGAGGATCTACTGTGTGAGAGAAAAGACACTTGTGCATCAACTCGCGCTGACGACAACGGACGGGGGGAGGTGAATGTTTGGAAATTATGTTTTGTCCAACAACCGGACAGAGGAGCGGCATCGTACGTCGATTACGCGGCAATTCTGAATGAAAATGACCCTCTTCATTCTACTAACGGTTTCGTAAACTTTCACTTCCGCCAAAAGGCGTCGTCGCTCATTATTATCGAGCGTCAACGTGACCTGACCTTGGGTGGTTCAGGTATGATCGATATGCAAGCGCACACACACCTGGTGCCCTACCGGCAGCAACTGCATTCCATTAGCGGCTTACGCGCTTCGCGGCATAATGTAGCAGCGTAGCGCAGCGTCGAACCCGAACATGGACACGGGCCATATGAGGCACGGGCGCATGGCATAATAATTAAAACGAATAATATATCAATTACCTCTCGCGCTCGCGCCCATTAATTCGTTCGCTGTGGCCGTTGTTTTATTTTTGCTCGGATAATTGAATTTGGTAAACTGATAACTCGGTTGCATTGTTAGTGCCAGTGCATTATGCTTCAATAGGGGCTTCCCAAACACCCTAATACTGTGTACATAGGGAATTGTTCATGGAATTGCCATTATTCAATGAGCTCAAGTATAGGGTGCCTAATAGAATATATAACCATCTGTTATTGATGAACTCTAACATTGTTTTGGTGTTATTAATTAATGAATGTAAAAACAATTACCTCTCTTTATCGTCTATCTCCCTTTATAGTCTAGTTTGAAGATAGCAAACAAAATCATTTGATCGCGTTCCTCAATTACTCTCGATTAAACAATTACGATTAAACAAAACACAGATTGAAGTTGAAAGCTATCAGTGAAGCAACAATGGTATCATTGTATTTACAGACAGGCTTTTGCTGCTGAAAATATAGTTTCATTGAAATTCCCAATTTGTTCAAATAGTAGCGTGGTTTATGAAGAATACATCGTTTTATCCGGCATCAAGCTAGAAGTTGGGATCCGATAATTGCTGGAACATCTTTTGAAGTTGTCCGCGAGCATATCATACTCGAAACTACCGCATTTGCATACATTTTACTGAACAGGTATCCATTGCAACACCACTTTTTACAGCTCATTCAGTGGATATGAATCTCTAGCCTTGAAAAATTCCCAAGAAAATGTATTGAAAAATTTTAGCATTTTTTATGGAACAGCCTTTACGTTGAGAGAAACACATTGCATTAAACATTCAAAGGAAGAATGGCACTTCCACCTGAAGGATGCCACAGGGGAAAAAAGTGAATTAACATTTCCCCGTTTACACACCTCGCCCCCGGAGGACCGCGGCCCCGGAAACTGTTGCAACGGTATTATCTATATTTGAAAAACATAAATGAAGCCTTCCTTCCTTTTGCGCGCGCTCTTTCTCCCTTATGCTCCGCTCTCATCGCGTGCATTATCACGCCGAGTGACGCCAGTAATAAGGTGCTCATTGCAGCGGATATCCTCTCGTGGTGCAGCTCGTATTGCAGCAGCTGCACAACCCTTTACCCCCTCTTCCCGCTTTCCCCTGACTGACCATCCTTTCGCTTCACCTTCTTCTGCACCTTCGTTCGACGCGTCAGGTGACCATCAGGGGGGGGCAAGTGCTCTACACAGGAGGGATCAGTCGCCGTAGCGAATATCGGGAAGCGGACAGGAACTTCCGGTGATGCCGGTGGCACAACACATCACCTCTCGCTATGACGCCTACCCCCTAGTGTCTAGGAATTTCCTCTTAATGTAGGGGCGTACCAGAGGCTCAGTCTGCGGTACGATTGCTATCTATGTGGCACAGAGTTTGTTATCTTATCTCCACATTCCAACGACCCGTTTCGAAGCACTGCAGTACTTAGCATAAATCGTTGTTTGTTGTTGTTTGTCTGTGCGATACAAACTTCCGTGGCTTTCGCTCGATAAGACCACCGGATCGACCACCGTCGTTGTTCTGCTGTAATCCAATTAACGAATCACACATGCGCAACAGCAGTTCCACTTTCGTGAATTCGTGTGTCCATTTATGTGCTATTGCCATACTTTGCGAATGCAGAGCAGCCGCGTATGAGTCACGCGGATGATGATGTTGAATGGTGGCCAACGCACCAGCAAAGCCTCCTCTGACAAGCAGCATACCTGCAATTAGCGCAACAGACAACGGGTTGGCAAGAGGGGGACGTTTGCAATATTTGCGCTGGATGTATTGGTGACACTGACCACGATCCCCTCTCCGGTGGGGACCGTTGGAACGGAGTTGGACGACGGTGCGGTCAACCCTAGCCCCCCCCGGGCTCGACGATGACGTATCTCTGCGGCCTGTGTGTGTGCCTTCGTCGTGGTGGTCTCTACTGTCCGCCGAATTCCATCAGCGACGACGACGACACAGATTTGCAGATCCGCGGCGCACGCAACGTAATCCCGATGGATCGCAACAACCCTCGCTGGTGGTGTGCGTTGCCGACGACGACGGCGAGGCTGCTATGTTCGGACCATATTCCCCCTTGCTGCTACACGTTTGCAACGAATTTTTGGCAACGATGATCACTACGTCACTGGGTTTCTTTTGGCCCCTCGACGGCTCGTCTTCTGCCTCGTTCGCGAACCACAGACCAGACAGACACGCACACTATCCACCCAACTTTTTTTTTTCTTTTGCTTCTTTTGCGTCTTCTCTCCGGTTGCTGCTAACTGGCTGCCTGTGGTGTTGGCTGGCTGTTTGGTGTTTTCACAATGCTTTTCCTTTCATCGTGGCCTCACTCTTTCTAGGAGCGGAGTGTTAACTGCGTTTTCTTAAATTTTACAACTCCCGCACCACTCTTCCACACGCCGCTTTTTGCGCGTAGATATTCGCCACCATTTCACGCGATGGGGGTCGAAATGAGTTTTGTCTAATCTCCGTGTATCTTCTCTACCTGCATACACTTTACACACCACGATTCGAGTGACCGGTTTCCGGATCCCTACACCTCGAGATTTCTGGCTGCTGTACCCCCGCGGATGATCGCGAAACGAACGAACAAAAAAAAACCTTAAAACACACCTTTTACGACGAGTCATACAGGCGACACAGCGACACGGGGACCTTCTTCTTCATTAGACCACGGGGCGGGTACACATGCCAGGTTGTTAAATCTTCCTCGACATTTTCTTCGATAAAACCAAACAAAAAAAAAAGAAACTCTGGTAAAGAAATTCAGAGAGAAGTGTTTCTCATCGCCTGCTTTACCAGTTTTGACGATTTATGGGACGGACGGACTGATGGTTTGAAGGATATAAAACACACAAGCGCACGCACAAAAAAACACACACAGGACGATCACGAGATCCTTTTCGATCGCAAAACCCTGAAAAAACGGCACTTGGACGAGGACGGGTGACAGGTAGGTGGACGGCTGCTGGTGCTGCCTCTCACTCTTTCACACACAGCGATCTCGGCCTCGGCGAGCCTTTCCCTGCGCCTCAGCCATTTTACGAACCTTTGGTTTCACGCGGGGTGCGTCAGCACCAACGACGATGATGATGACGATGACGATGGCGACGACGACGACGGGTTTCAAGCGTTGCACTGACCTCCGTGAAATGTGTGTTCCGCCGCTGCACGCACGCACTGACACGACGTTTTCACGAATTCACATTCACGCACGCACGACGATCTTCAACAACGACGCGACGACGACGACGAAGACGACGGGCAACGCGCCATACCGCGGCGACAGTTGAAACAAAAATGACAAAAAAAATCTTCGAACCCGAACCATGGGACGCACACCAACATAAACCCGTTTACCGCCACCGGTGTGTGCGTGAGGACACAGCTTGCCACCGTGTGCGCCATAGCAACCAAACAACGGGAGGTTGCTATACGCAATACTTTTCGCTGCTTGCAAGCGGCTCGCGCGCACGCACAACAAAGACCCAACCCTTGCACCAATACACCAGCGAGCTGCATTCCAAACGGTATTAAATCCACGGGCTCAGCATAAAACATGCTGTCTTCCTTCTCGTTCTAACCGTTTGCTGGGACCACGGGGTGCGGTGTTACCTCCATCCCACCACCCCGAGGTATCACCCGCCACCGTGGGGGGATCCGCAGCGTATCTTCTCGGTCGCTTGTGTGGTTTTTAAAAAGACAACCCACCCATCGTCGTCGCGAGTAAATTGCGCAGCGCCTTTTGCTGCCTTCTCGTTTTCGCGCGACCGCTTTCTCTCGCACGGTGCTGATCGGTCGATCGGTCGGTTGTTGCTGGATCTGCGCACCACACACGGCAGCACCACCGCATCTTTGCATTTCTTCCTTTTCGCCAACCGTCCAGCGAGCAAACGAGCAAGCACCGGGGGGTTCCGGTTGACTGCAGCAAGTGGCGCTGGGGAACTGGAGTGGCTCCAACCGGCCTCCCCCTGATGCCACCACCAAAGTTAGCTGGCAAGAGGGGATGCAAAAGGTTGTTGTACTGCCAATATTCCGCTGCTTGCGGTGTAGGAAGAACACTTCTTCGGATTCTCTTCGGTCCGCAAAAGTGTTTCTTTTCTTTGCAACATCATTCACTAGCTGCTGCTGGCTGCTGGCTGCGGGCAACGGAGGTGGGAAAATCGCTTTTGGAGGCCGTGTGTAGTGGTCTGGTGCAGCTGAATCCACTAGACCTAGACGGCGGTGGGGGAGCTTCTTTAATGTGCAGACGAGTGATAATCACGGCCCGCTAACAAGCCTAATGCCACGCATTAGCGAGCGGCACTAAATGTTGGCCGTACTTTTTACATAGCGATTGTTGATGCAAATGCTGTCCAAAATCGGACAGAGATGGAACGGAATGTGCAGTAAACCGGACCTGCCGAGGAGCGCTTCGGTCCGTAGTATTCCGTGCCCTTGACAGCCACAGGAGCCCCCAGAGCTCAATCAATTGATTATACGATACGTATAAAACGCGTTTTTGTCAAGGCGACACGATAGGTCGACGTAAGTAGGATTCGAAAAACCTGTCGAGAGAAGACGCACACACCTGCGCACACGGCCCCGCACTTGCATAAGCGATCGCGATCGGCGGCAGGTGAGTATTTTAAGCTCTGTTTTGGGAGGAAATGTCGTCTGTTCTTGCGCAAAGTTTAAACAGTATGGTGGTCCAATGAAATTGACCTCGTTTGCTACGACATTCCGCAGGTGATAATTGGGTTCCTGCATTGCAGGCTGCATTAGTTTTAAGCAGCACTCGATTCCCGCGAAATACAGATGATAAACATGGATGCAACAAATGATTTAACCGACTAGGGAACATAACCACATTGTTACAGACGACAGATCACGTCCAACACCCTTATGTCCTTCAAATTTGTACGATCACCAATAGACTCCTATGCGCGCGAGAGCACGAAGCTCGTGTTGATGGGATCATCTGTAGCCTTACCTGCCGCGAACGGTTCAACTGTAGCCGCGTAGCACTCGGATGGGTGCAGGAGGGGTTCGCAGGAATGTTAATGAGAATCGAGAATCAGTCTCGAGTGCTGACGACAATCTTCAATCATTCGATCGTGCACGATCGCGCGTTCTCGGGGGGCTACCGCGCCGGTGACCTTCGATGCAGCTAATCCTTCTCCATCACTGTGTTTTTTGTTATTGATGATCGCAACCCGCGGAGCGATCTTCGTTCGCTTCCCCTCGTAGTGTGATCGTTTTTAGCCCAACATTACGATCGCTTGCAGCACTTTATCACGCACCTCTGTACCACAGAATAGTAAAAGCTGTTAGAACTCGTTAAACATGAAGAGAAACCACCAATGCACGAGTTTTTTGTTAAAAATCTTGATTTAACGCGCCCGAGCACACAGGATTCGATAAACAACCCCCGATGGCACAGCCAATACTGAGATGGTTGAGCGGTGATCTCCAACGTGAGAGATGGTCTGGTGCGTTCTGGTGAGAAGTCGGTTTTATCGTTTCACAATGTTTTACCGCTCCGTGAAACAAACTTGAGAGTTACCTTTTCAAAATGCTTTAAATGAAAAAGTTCGACTTAATATTAAAAGATTCACTCACTTAATATTTTTCCTTTTTGTGCAGCATTTTCCAACTGCATCGGACAAGTCAAATAGAACAGGAAAATAAAAATAGAAAAAGAGGAGTCTTTACTAACATTTTACTACAACTTTTCAACTTTACAACAATACCGAAAAATTAACTTTGCTAACGGGTTTATGTGGCCCGTGGGTTACCGCGCTTTCGAAGAAAACAGCAAATTGCATACTTTCAGAGTTAAAAAAAACGAAAAAAAATGCCGATCGATGTCTTGGCGTTGCCGATATTTCGACACGATGCTTTATTTTAACAAACATAGAAATGTTTCCAACAATCGCTAACATAAACTTATTAAAAGACAACATTTCATAACAAAACAAATCTCACTGAACCACGTACACTAATGGCCACTCCAGGCGCTCAACTCGATCGCTGGCAACGATCGGCACGGTACGGGTGGATTTTTGTGTTCGCTCGGATGGAGAAACACATTTTGTGGAACGGAAAACCCTTCCGGATGATCGATGTTGCCACAAATAACGGTGGCGAGCGATGCCTTGCCAATCTCCCGCAGTTGATCTACCGTAAAGAACCCGGGATTGTGCTGCGGACCGTTCGTGTAGTAATAGCGATCACCATACTTGAGCCGAGCAAACTGTTCGCTAAGGATGCTGGCAAACGTGGGACCGATCAGTGCACCACCACGTGCCGGTGGTTCCAGCAGCCCACCGACCCACAGATCCACATCGTCCGGTGAATCATAAACGCTGGCCAATCTTTCGCCGACCGCTCCGAACTGTTCGAAACTTGTGATGCGCGGCAAACCGGCCCATTCCCGGTAATCGTTATACGGACGGAGCGCATGATCCCGACCGCGCTGGATGTTTAGGGAGGCCAGATCGGATCCGAAGGGATGGTGTCCAGCAAACAATAGTCTCGTTAAACCGTGTGTGATCGAATCGTCCACCTGCTGCTGAGGCTGATCGATCAGCGAGAACAGTAGATCATCGAAAAAGGAACGCTCCAGCAACCGCGAGGGATCAAGAAATACATCCTGTATTGGTACCAGTTCCGAGCGACGATGACGATGTTGGATTCTGTGGAAATAAATAGGAAAGATGAGTTATCTCCATTGTGTTCCGTCGCTCGGTTGACTTTGACTAAACCTACAGGAATGCTCCATCGACGGTGGAATGCCCAAAACGGAAGGCAGCTCCAGTGAGCTCGTTGAGAACCAACGGTTTCACATCGGGACTGTAAAGTGCCGTGTGGCCATGCTCGGTATTATCCAGCAACCCATACTGCCGTGCCGTGTGATGCCCAACGATCGCCGGAAGGTAATCGTTGTAGAATATTTTCTGAATTTCTGCAATCACGATACGGCGTGTCTCCTGATACAGCCGCTCATCATCCCAATGCCGGTTGATCTCTGCCAACTGACTGGCGATACGATTATGTTCCCGTAAAAACAGCACATGCACCTCGGTGAGCGAGATGATTTGATTCGAACGATCATCACCGGCCCGGAAACAGGCGCTGGCCCATGGTTCACAGGCACCGCGACGGTTCTCGAACGGTAGTAGCTCCTCACCGGACGGAAAGACACTTTGCAGTCGACCACCGTTGAACGTACGCAGCGAAGCGGCCGTTTCCGGATCCGATCCGTACACCGTTGAGCCATCGATGAAATGGGTGATCCTGTTCAGCTGCTTACCATACCCCAGCTTACACTTTCCTTCCCTGGCCAACGCAAGGCGTACAAAGTTGAGACACCGTATACCGAACTTGGAGTAGAACGGATCGTTTGGGCTGACCGTGATGGGCAGACAGGCAAAATGAGCCCCTTCCCGGTGTACCGGTCCCGAATGATCTGGCAAGCAGCATTGTATCTCTTCGTCTCCTGTGCAAAATCAGAAAAAGTTCTGGAATAGTTATCACCGATCGCCTGCTGTCTGACGCTGTGCTTACCATTTCGAACGCTGGCACTGCGAGTAAAATCGTGTGACATGAACTGACCAAATTGCATCAGCAGCAGATTAAACTTTGGATCCGGACGATCGTTGTCCGGAAAGACGGCCACCGAGATATCTCTGGCGTTTGGCAGCAGCCTCCCAGTGACAGCCGAGTGCAATCGTGGAGCCCAGACGCCATCTTCGTAAGCCGGTGGTAGCAATCGTTCGAAAGGATGTCCTGCGGCACCCCAGCTGCTACGCTCCGGAATCGGATTGTTGCAGCTACCATCGATGGAACGGTATCTGGCCGAGGGATCGCAATGTTTCGGTGGAATGCACCGTTTGTGAAGCTTTTTCCCTTCATCGACATCGATGCCATCTTGTAGCTCTGGCGCTTCTTTGGTTAGGTTCAGTGCCTCGATCAGCGAGCGCACGACAAAGACATCCTCATACGCTTCATGCTGATCCTGGACGGCGTCCTGGTCACGGCGCGTAAATGGTGAACCGTGGAATCGATGCACAAGCGATGCTTCAGCCATCTGTGGCTTCCTTTCACTGTGATTCTTTTCCATTTTTACCATCTTCCGTGCGTACACCCGATGACCTTCGCGGACGGCATTCGTTAGCAGCTGATCGGGAATTTGGTGCAACAGCGAGCGCTTCACTCGTGCGGATGCCTCTTGAGCCAACGGGCGACAGCAAATTCCTTCCACGCCATCAAGTGCCGTGCAAAAGGTTACCACCTCTCGTTTTCCACGTGGTTCACTTTGCGCACAGAGTACCCGTGGAAGGCACTGGTGGTGGGGAGAAGCACAGCCCGGGGAAGAATGTTCCACACTTTCCAGCTCTGCCAGTACGACTACGATACTAGTTAAAATCAACGCTAAAACACTTATCCTCTTTATGGGAGGCATTCTGACTGACTGGTGAACGGACGAAAAGGACGTGAAGCAGATGCGATGCTTCCTTGCCAGCGGTGATCGTTGAACTGCTCCGACCGGAACCAGCAAAAAACTGACTGACTGACCGACGGTTGACAATCTGCTGCTGCTGCTGCTGCTACTGCCGGGTCCCGGAAACGACCGTACGCAGACTAGCGTTTGTCCAGCATGACAAGAGATGGCGTTGACTGGCCTTACCAGGTGGCAATCCTGGCACCACGTCCCTTGGCAGTCGGTAGTCTGTGTTAAGCTGAAACGGCGGTGGTCTTGTCGCAGGCCACAACCGGTGTAATTGAATCAAAAATGTCCTACCGTACAGCTGTGACATTCGTTGGATTACCATTACTTTTGGCCACTTTACTGCTCCTGTTCGGTGTCAGGGAAATTGTAACAATCAACGTCACTCAGCCTGATGAATTGTCTAGCGCAGCGGGCGAAGGTAAGCGAGAGACGAGCGAACGAACGGCACAAAAGTATTCGCCCTTGGGCGTAATATACTGGGCTTTGCGGATTTGGTCCCGTGACGAGGTGTTTGTGAGGTTCTGCTAGCTCTACCCTCATTACTATGCAGTTCAATGAACGTTTGTGCCAATCGCTGCTGGTGATTACAGTTTCTCGGTGTTTGTACGTTTAAATGCTTCAATTTGTGAGCCTCATCTGGTGCCTCACTGAGCGCGAGAGGTAATCAAGTTAGTCCACGACCACGAGCACGAAGGATTGGAAAAGGATTTCGAGGGCTTTACCATTTGAAATCCTTAAATGTGCAGCGAGATTGATTCGCAATTTAATACTCGTTCCAGCACCGCAATGTCCGGATAAAAGCATCTGTGTTCCACTGCTGCAGTGTCCATTTGTCGACCGAATGGCCATCGTAGAGTATCTATCCCGGCCGTCAGTGCTGAGGGCTCCACCGGAGCGTCGTTGGCAACAAGCACACTGGCGTCGGTGTCAGCTGGATGAAGACAACTTTGCTGGTATCTGTTGCAACGCGCTGGTCGACGGTGAAGCCACTCTTCCTACGGTCGAGCTGGAACCACCACCACACACCATCGAAGAGGAAGTTTTACAGAAAGCGCAGGAGGTAGCGATGCGAAAGTTAAATCGTTTGCGGATGAACGGCGAACAAGATCTGCGTAACAAATCGCCGCCTGCAGAACCGTTTCACGGAACTCCCGGTCATGATGCGGTTCCGAAGGCGGTGCTGTGGCAAGGATTGCACGATGTGCTCACTCTACAAGCCTTGCAAAAGTTGTAAATATCTTTCAGGAAAACCCGTTGCCATTTGTGGGTGAGTTTCAATGCATATTCTTTGGATTTTGTTTTCCGAAACAGGAGCAACGGTACGACGCCACTGGATATTCGACGATCGAAACGGTGTTTGGTGGGACCACCGTGTGAGAAGCCACACTCCCGGTATCGCTCGTTTGATGGTCGCTGCAATAACATCGAACCTGGACGGAGCCGCTGGGGATCGGTTGGGTACCCGATGGAACGGGTACTGGCTCCCCTGTACGATGATGGTGTTTGGGCTCCACGGATGAAATCCATCACTGGCCGCTTCCTTCCATCGGCCCGAGAGCTTTCCAGCACGCTGTTCACGGATCTATATGAACCACACTCGCGGCACAATGTGCTGTTGATGCAGTTTGGCCAATTCCTGGCACACGATTTCTCCCGCAATCAGGCACTGCCTGGGACGCGGAAATGCTGCACGGCGGACGGATCGGCCAGGTTAAAGAACGCTTCGTTCGGTTGTATGCCGATAGCGGTACGGCAAGGGGACGATTTCTACTCACAGCACGGTGTGCACTGTCTGCACTTTACCCGTACGGCCGTGGCACCGATGGACGAGTGTGACAGCAAGTACGCCCGGCAGCTGTCCAGTGTGAGCCACTTTATCGACGGATCGCCCATTTACGGAAACTCAAAGCAGGAAGCGCACGAACTAAGATCACACGAGGGTGGTCGCTTGAAATCGATTAAGCATCGTCGCTACCACAACGAGCTACTACCTCTCGATCGAAAGGAAGGATCGTGCGAGAAATGGGCTGAGCTGTGTTTCAAAACGGGTGACGTTCGATCGAACCAGCTGATTACGCTCGTGGCCGTACACACGCTGTTCCTGCGTGAACACAATCGTATCGCGCGTCAGTTCGAGCGACTTAATCCGCACTGGAATGATGAGACGATTTTTAAGGAAACGCGAAGGATCGTGATCGCACAGCTGCAGCACATAGTTTGGGCGGAGTACCTTCCGAAAATCGTTGGCCATCGGTTTGCGTCGGCTTACAAGCTGCATCCGTCGGGTGGCGATCTGGGATACACCTCCCACTACCGGCCGGATGTGAATCCTTCCGTTTCGAGTGAGTTTACGGTGGCGGCGTTCCGGTTTGGCCATTCAACGGTGCCCTCTAAGCTGGAGTAAGTAACATCCATTCTTTCGATCTCTTAATTTCTTTCGGTTGTTATCTCATGACGTTTGTGTTACAGCTTGAAGGGCCGTTCGGTGGAAACTTGGCACACCTTTCTGGATCCAACGCGGTTCCGTGAGCGCACCTTCTACGATGAACTGTTCCACTCGATGCAACGCCAACCGATGCAAGCCGTGGACGATCGGTTTTCGACAAGCGTGACACGGTTTCTGGACGTGGTCCCTGGTACCAGCCACGGGAAGGATCTCGCTTCCATTAACATCCAGCGTGGTCGGGATCATGCGCTACGACCGTACAACGATTACCGTCGACTGACCGGTCGCCCAGCGTTGCATGATTTTGCCGAGTTTGGCCCGAATCATGGCCCAACGTTGGCCTCACTGTATGCCAGCGTCGACGATGTGGATCTGTACGTGGGCGCCATACTGGAACCACCGATCGAAGGTGGTGTGGTCGGTGAAACGTTCGCTGAAATTATTAGCGATCAATTTGCCCGGTTCCAGCACGGTGACCGGTATTTCTATAGTAACGGTCCGGATACGAATCCGGGTCACTTTACGCAGGCACAGCTACGGGAAATACAGCGTACCACGGTGGCGTCACTGATATGTGCGAACGCAGGTGAGACGCACCGGATGTACGTGCTGCCGGATGCGTTCAGTGTGCCGGACGATGGTAACCGACCGGTTGTGTGCAGTTCACCGGATATGCCACGCTTGGACTTGAGTTGGTGGAAAGATTAAATAACATTCCCAGTACGTTCTATCCATGCATATTAGATTAACCTGTAGTTCGTTCGACGTTTATGTCTATATTGATGCAAATATAGAGCTTGTTTCAGTGGAAATTAATTATTTTTCTAACCGGATCAGCTCGTCAAACCGTTTATGATCGTTCAATGAGAAACTTCAGTCCGTCCGCACAATGGAATGATGCGGTGATGCGGTGCATCGGTTCGAAGGTTAATATCATCAACCACCAACCAGTGGCCCACGGTTTATTTATTCTGCCATCAGCCAAATGGTATGTATGCACAATCCACAGACTGTTAATTTCACGCCAATCTGCTGCTGTTGCCGCTCGTAAAGGCTGTTTAGAACTGATGCCCGACTTGATTAGCCGCCGCCACGACCGTGCGGTTATTTACTTCCCTAGGCCGAGGAGCGCGCTTTTCCCGCTTTTTGTTTTCTCTGTTTGATTCCGTTATTCCTGCTGCCACGATGTTTGCCTGTGAGTCATGTTTACCTTCATTTGGCGTTGGCTGGAGGGTGGCCGGGGCTGGCTGAATGAAGCGGTCGTCGGAGAAATCACGAAATGTGAGCCTCACTGTGGAGCACGCTGGATGTTTACGCAGGAAATGATTTACTCCACAAAACCCATTCCAGATGTTTTATTTGAGGCGTTCTTTTCTTTTCTTGCGTTCTGGAGATGCGGTTACAGACCAATGTGGCCAGGGACCATATACTGGTATAAAATATTCGCGGAATTTTCCTACCCAGCAGGTTCTCTCAGGGCTGTGTCCGTGTTGGCAGTAATGGAGAGTGTATTTTGCTAGAATTCTTGCTCCCCGACAGAGAATGCTGCTGTATGTACACCAGCCGGGGTGCAACCACATACAGAGCTTGGTGCTGATGGAAAATGCATTCCCCGGATGACGGGACGGGTCTTATTTAACCTTCAACAACCAACACTACCAACGCTACACAGGTGAACAATACATTTGTGTTTTTTATTGCGGCTTGGCTGCCTCGCTGCCTCGGTGCAACAAGTGGTTCTCGGTAGGATGCGAGTGAAAATTGAAGGGATTCGCTGGTGCGGAAACTGGTGAGGTGAAAGTTTTCCACAATGAATGGCCCGGGGGTGTCCCATGCACGATGGCAGCCATGGCAATGTCCATTCGTCTAGCTAGCCGAGCACGCACAGGCCGTTCGGTCCTCGGTATCGAATGCCGATCTCGTTCTGTGGTGGATAAGGTTCATTCCGGTTCGCTACCAGGATGAGGCGAGCATCCTGTGCTGACCGTTCCAAATCTACTGCCGATAGTTCGAGCCCCTAAAATCGACTCCAATTCGCTGTTCATTTGCTCACCAGGAAGCCCATTGGCGTGGAGTGTTTTCAGTATCAAAGGGGGCCTGTTGCTTTGTTGGAGAATCCGTCTGGAGCAGATTGTTGAACGCTTTTGGAACCAGCTGTACCAGATCAGCCGATCAGCCGAGCCACCTATTGCGATTTTTGGAGGGCAACTGCTGTCTAAATGCGAGAATTAGCATCTTTTATGCAACTGTTTGCACGAGCGCATCGTCGGTGTGTGTTCGCCTCTGGGCTTATTTTGTGGGGGGAACCGTGGGGATAAACAGGTGGTTGTGGGAGGGAGCAGGAGAAAATGAGACAAACATTTCGTTAATTGATTCGAGCGAGCCGCCTACCGGTTCAAACCGGATCGTGTTTCAGCCGGACCTTGCCATGGTCCGGAGGTGGTGGTGTCCGTGATTCACGTCTTCTTTGTGAATGGCGTGTGGAAGCTTTCTAGAAGCCAACCGTCCAGAATTATAATTAATTATCGATGTTGCCTGAAACCAATGACGAAGATTTGTTGATGTTCCGATTTTCCAAGGTTGCAATGAGTGTACCAGATGTTGATCCTTGAAGATAGTAAACAGTGTCTCGGAGTCATCATTCGCTACTGACTAATCTGCTGATTTGCAGAAGGTAGTCGATGGTTAGGCAATTTGTTAAAGACGTGAATGAAATGACAATGAAATGAAACCTATCACTGCACTGCTTCGCATCAATGCTCTGTTTTGCCTCTATTGAAAATAAAAACCAATTTCCTTCGCCACATGCTTCGAGGTTTGTGTAAACAACATTTTCCTACGTCTTGTAATGTAAATATCATAAGCCTTGGTTCGTCTAGTGCTGTAAACTGACTGGTAGCTAGTACAAGCTGCTCAAAGACCGAGCTGCTGTTTACCGGAAAATATTCTTCGCGGTCAATAAGACACTTTCTTATCACACTGCGCCTGCATGTGTTTAGCGATTGCGACAAGCGACACTAAAAACACTTCCCGCGAAATCAATAATCGGATTGCATGTTCTGACCGGTAGTGCGTTGTTAAGCAATAAGCTGACTTGTGAAACATCGCTTTTCGCTTTCATGGCACGGAATGGCAAACTTTTAAGAATTTCTTTTCGCAAAAATATCATTTCACAAATGCCATTTTCCTCCCGTGGGAGGTGGCTAAAAAGCGGGAAAACAATGTTTCACCATGGTGCCACCCTCTCGGCGGTGCTGACGAGAGCAACATCAACATCCGGTGGTGCCAATGAACCTACTAGCCGAGCGAGCCGGATGAATGTTACGAGCGCATGGAATGAACGCACAGGCTCATGGCATCATGGTGATCTCTCGAATGTTGGAGGTAAGATGGTCGCTGGCCGTCAGCATCGTCCGCAGTCGGTGGCAGATACGGCGACCCGCTCGGACGCACTTTTCCGGGATCGCTCTACGGTCGTGACGGTGGTGGTGGTGGTGCTGGTGGTGGTACTGGTGTGTAACGCCGCCGTGGCATGTGATAACACGGAGCTGGCTGCAAGCTAAAACTGTTGTCGTTTGCCTTCGACGGGCGCGCGTTCCGCAGCTGTTCCGGTGGACAGACCGTGCGGGTATTCGGTTTCACATTGGTGTTAATTGCCTTTATCAAGCTGAGCCCACACCGAGCTCAGCCTAGCTGGGCCACCCGTTCAATTGGAGGTGGTTTTAATTAGTGAAGTGAGTTAATGGTCCGTGCTGCAAAATTAGAGTCGGACGGACAAGAGGACAGCCGGTAGTTTGAAATTCTTCTTCAAGGCTCAGCCTACTTAATCGCTCTTCGTAGGTGCAGCGCAGCGCGTTCAAGGCGCTGGCGCCGAAATCATCGAAGAGGGCGATGCTGCAGAGGATGCATTTGCTCGCAGCCTCCCTACGGCCTAGCGCCCTTATCGTGGTGACCATCATGGCCCCAGAGATGTGACCAGCATGTGTGGATGTGTGGTGACAACGAGTTAACCGGTACCATCGCACCCATCTTTCTGCTGCTGCTTGTGCTCTTGTGCCCGTGTGTATATGTGTGTGTTAATTCAGAAGGAAAAATTACCACCGCGGTGTTAATTTCCCATGTCAATGAATTGATTTTCTCGTGTATGTTTAATACTGGCGAACTGGTGAAGTCTGTTAGTCTATCATTGTCCCGCGATTCCGCAATGGCCATCGCGCCAAGCGCCCGTGCGCCTGTGCGCCCCATCGACGATCGCCAGTGAATAGAGCTCCATTTTGGTCGAACGGGGGTTGCCTTGTGCCGGTCCAGTGGAATCGGCGAGCGAGTTGTGTCCGACAACGACGACGACGACGGTTGGTCTTCCCCCAACCGACGGAGGGAGAGGGGGCCTTTTTGGGAAGGAGGAGGTGGTAAGGATCAAGCGGGTAGGTGGACGCATTATGTCCTCCGGGCGTGGAACGAAGGTAAACAAATCTCAGACGTTGGTTGAATGTTTGTTTGCGTGGATCGTGCGATCATGATCTAATTTTATGGCAGCGATTCGACACTTGAGGAGTGCGCGTTAAACGTGCGAATGCCTTTGGCTTTTTTGCGCCTTTCATGTGCGGGCGCTGGAGTGGCGCTGGTGAACTGGAAAAGTTTCCATCTTGGCTGCAGCTGTTCTCGGATGGGTGGGAAAGTGAAGATAAGTACTGCAGTAATGCTGCTGCAAGGAACGTTCCGTTATGCAACAAGTGTCCTCTATCACAGTTCATCGTAAGAGAGGCCAAAAGCTCCGCAATTAGTAGTAAGTCGAGTACTTAGTCTACTACTTTCGTTCCATGCGGTGCAATGAAGAACACATTGCGAACAGCAGTGCGGGACGCATTTTAAACACCAAAAGCAAGTACGCTGTTAAGAGTGAAGTGGGACACTCAGTAAACTTTAAAGTGTTCCAGAATGTTTACTTGTTAAGAAAACAAGTTTTAGTTCTTTGGAAAAGCAGGTTCATCGTAACCATGCAACTAACGGTTTGAATATCCTTCCTCTTCCTTATGATATTTATGATCCACACGATTATGCCATTGAGATATAAGTTTACAAATGAATGCGGAGGATTATCTTTACTGATAGCCTAGTTGACACCCCATCACTCCTCGTATATTGTACTGCATTTGACGTATGTAGTCGTATGGAGAAAACAAATAATACCCTTGGATAACCGTAAACACCCTTTCCAGTTGAGTGGATGCGCTGTGTATCGTAAATAACATAGGTCGCATATGTTACAGATCATAAAAGATGAAACGACACCCAGCTTCCATCACAACTATGGCTGTTTGAGCCACAATCAACAACTTTCGTTCCTTGCGTCCAAGCTGACTAATGAACCACTTTACATGTGACACACACAAGCGGTGTTCCTGGTATTCATATTTTGCATTTTGCTCTCGCCTAGCTTTCTAGAAAACTTTTTTTCCAACGTTTGCGAAATTCGTGAAACTCACACATCATTGTGCACACGGCATTATCGATAGAACGTTAATTCGTAGGAGAAATTCAGCGAATCTATCACATTAAATAATCGATGTAATTTCGATACTATGTGAGGTTTCAGCTCATTAACTCAAATTCAGCTCAAATTACGTGAACGTGGGGCACAATTTTTACGTACGTAACAGAGATCAAACCACCTCGAAAAACAGTACAACAACTGACTTAATTAAATGTATTTTTTATGGCTTTTCTTCACGGACCTCTGGAAAAACGAAGTGAAAATATTTGCTGTTGACTCAGCGGGATGGGAATGTTTCTACCCAGTCCCTTTTTTCGGTAATGTTATTTTTTATCGTTTGCTTGGCAAACTGAATGCTAAAGCCAAAGCGAACGAAGGAACGTAGAACGTTAACCGAGCAACAAAGAAGAATACCTTTTGCAGATAGTGAATGGACGGCTCCACTCCATTTGCCTTTTCATTCCTGATCAAATATCTTCAAGACTGCTGAATATGAGAGCATACCGTGCGGTGTACCTGTGGTTGAAAATAAGTTCTCAATTACCTTTTGGGAAAGCATAAAATTAGGCTGTCCCTTTCAACTTAGATAGCAGCAACGAGACCTTTATCGTCGGGATTGATGTGGTTTCCGTTTCACAGCTTGTCCATGCCCCCTTTGGAACAATTTGAATACCTTTGTTTGTTTATAAAGATGACCAGATGTTTGATGCTCTTTAAAAGTAAGTGACACTAGAATTCACGTGCGATTCATTACCTTCGTTTCACCTGCATAAGTCGAAGCGATCGGGATACAAACGCCTACAGCTAAAGTTTGCAGTCTGTGCGATTATCGTGAGCCGCCCATTATCAAAGAAGATGCTGCCAGACGCTGTAAAACGATAACTCGGGTTCGATGCGAAGGCTCGATACACGCCGTGCTCGAAGATAACGAATTGTTTTATGTTTTTTCCTAGGGTTATTGAGTATTTATTGACGCAAGACATACTTATCGTGCCATGGGGTGGCTGGCTCCACCATCACTTTGGACGCCGACATTAGTAGGTCAATCGAATTTACGATTCACCACGCATTGCACGTGTCACGTTTATCTTCGCACGAACCGTTCGTTCTGCTTTAGCGACGATGTCGCACCCCCTTTGCCACAGTTTGTCTTGGAATAGCAGAAGATACCCACGAAATAAGCTTTTTGTGTGTTGGGCCATATGTTACAGTTAGTGGGAGTTAGAGGGAAGAAATCCTTTCTGCTGGGTCGACATGACAGACCATTAGTTTGGCTAACACCTGTGCATAAACTAAGCCGCTGCGTAGGTATGCGAAGGATCTAGTATTAAGCTTCCTTTCGGGGCGTCTTTTTTGTAAAACAAAACAACCTTCTTAGCAGCAGGATAAAGCAATAAATGTGTAGCAGAAGGAATAAGCAGTTTTCTATTAAGGCATTGGATACAGGAGATTCTTTTAGAATCGCTAGACAATTCCCGGAAAACATTAGGTTGTCAACACTGTTGAATCGTTAATTCTCGAATAAGTAGGTGAAAAGAGGTCGTATTGTATTACGCTATTTATGAGAAACTTTCCCGTATTGTGCTTCATTACTTTTCAGTCAGTTAATTAAATTGTTGGTCTGCGACAACAAAAGCTTTAATAGAATCACAGAGAAAATATTTTCTATTTCGTTGACAGTTCCTTAAAACTTATTGTTTATCAAATTAACGAGATTCAATAAACATCTTTGTAACTCTCGAAATAACGATGTTTCGTTGATTATAATACAAAACCCTAACAGTTCGCTTTATCGTTCAAAGCTGGAGCAGATTTATGCCAAGGTGGTAAATGAGTGTCTCGCGATCGTGCTGGCGTGATTCTGGTGATTGAGGTTGAGGTACGCGAAAGATTGGGACGGACCGGCGAACGGCGTGAAACAAAATTATGACAATCAAGCTGGAGGTCGCCAGGACTGCTGACAAAAAGTATGCGCACCCTTTCCGGCCGTCTAGCCTCCCATTGACGGTGTTTGAGAACGAAATCACGTGAGGGCTACGTGTCGGCGAAACTCGATCTGGACTGTCAAAAGAAATCCTGATTGACGACACGGCGCCTAAGAGATAAACGGGGAAAGATAACAACCCGGTTCGCCCGGTCAGTGCTGGCATCCCAGTCGATGTGAATCCGTTCGCAAAGCTCTTAACAAATAATGACAGTAAGCTCGGGACGAAACGCAAGGAGACAATTTGGTTTAGTGTTGAGTGTGTGTGCGGTGTTGCTGGTGGTGATGGTGGTGGTGGTGAATGGTCGCGCAGCAACGGAGCAAGGTGCAACAGGCGTTACTACGATGAACGCCGAATATCGTCAGTCGCCGGTGCCAGTGTACGATGCTGGTGCTGGAGCTGGAGCTGGGGCCACCAATCAATCTTGGCAGCTGGATGGGAATGCGACCATTACCCATGGGGGTGCTCCGCTGGCGGAGTTACTACCCGAAGGCTCGGAAGCGGCCACCGGTGTGTCCGTGACAGCGCTAAAGCGTGGCCAGTGCCGTTGTTGGAACTCCACGGAGGAAGCGTTAGGTGAGGTGCAGTGCCGGTGTCTTGGCCATTCGATCGTGCGCGTACCCCAGAAGCTGACCAGCATGCAACGGTTGATACTGGAGAAGGTGGGCATCAAACGGTTGCGAACCAACGCGCTGACAGTGTACGCGGACACGCTGCAGGATCTGCTGCTCATCTACTTGAAGGAGTTCCACCGCATCGAACCGGCGGCCTTCGCCAAGTTGCGCCACCTACGGACACTCTACATCGCGCACGCACCGAAGCTAGAATTCCTTCCGGCGGACGTGTTTGAGGGCATCTCCACCAAGTTGAAGACATTGTAAGTATTGTTCGGGGGGGTTTCGTGAGAACGGTATTCGTGCTGCCATGGTGGAAACTCGGAAGATAAAATGTTTTACTGTCCTGCAAAACGTTCTTTCGACGCGATATTATTGTCCGTAAGAATGGGTCGCGAGTTTAACTGATGGGCACATCAGTGAACTTCGCGGTCGTTGCATTCCACGTGGATCCAAATGAAAACATTAATAACATTCCGTGAGTAAAGATGGAAACGTGTAGAATGGACTGCCCAGTATGCAGTAATTAGTTATCGAGCAAATAACTGCAGTAAATTCTTGGAAGAGGACAAAAGGAATGTATTATTGGGAATGAATTCGGCCCCATCTCACCGGTAAAACATTTCTATTGGATTGCTGTTTTGTTCTGCAAGAATATAGCAATCCTACTACCGTCCAAAAATAACAGGAAACTGCTCTCAATTGAAACACGAAAATATTTCACCTCACAGATATTCTGTACTTCAAATATCGTGCATCATGCAACGAAGCATAAAGAAAGCCGAGCATGGAGCGCTTCCTAAATCACTGGAAACACACGTGGCCTGACATTTCCATGGAACAAACCGACATGCTTAATATCACGCCAGGAAAGCAAATTTTCCGCCGAATTCCAATATTGGAATAATTTCAATTTCAGCACAGCGACGAGCACGGCCCACTGTGATGCGACTGTTGAACTATCCGTCACTACCGATAGACATCGTGGCATCACACCAAGGCTGGATTTATTACCACCTGGCTTCGTATCGCGGACATTGAACTCATTAAACTACAGGTCTTAATAAACTTCATCACATGTGTCCCATTTCGTTCGTTTTCTCGTTTTTCCCCGGTACAACGACGGTCGGACGGTCGGTCGGACAACCTATGCAACGATCTGGAATAGGCGGATTATACACAGCGGACTGCTTGCGGTGCCGGATTTGCGGGTGCTGTCCAACCACATAATTATGCACATGGTGTGAGTAATGCAATGTCCCGTACGGAGAAGTGGAAACATTGAAACAACTTTCATGATGGCACATCTTGATCGGACTCACTGCATGCATGTGTGTTGCGTACTATCTGTGTGTGGTTGTGTTTAGGGATGTAATGTTACTAAGGGTGCAGCATAGCGCCGAGAAGCAGCTTCAATGCCTAATTGAGTTCACTTCGCCGGGGTTCGTCCGAGGAGCGGTGGGTTTTCTGTTACTAATTTAGGGCCAGCAACCTATCTCTGTCCGTCTAATCTTTCACTATCATCCTGCTCAGCTTTCACATTATCATCAACGCCATAGGTGTCTAACTGTTCACTGCGGTGTTGCCAACGCTTCGCTTCATCCCATCCCATCTCATCCGCATTCACTTTGGCGTTCTGAGTATGGCGTTCAGCTTAAAGCTCAGTCGGAGTGCCGCCAGCGGTAGATTGTAAATACTTTAACGCTGTGTTTTCACAAAAAATGATTTATGGTTTTTCTCTTTTATCGTAATTTCCGGCCAACTGTTGCTTGCTGCCTTCGTAAAGTGACTTCGATGGTAATCAAATCCGCGAGATCTACGAGAAATCCATACAGCTGAAGACTGACGAGTTGTAAGTCGTGTCGAGTCGTGAGCATTTCTGTCTACGTCTTCCGGTTTTTCTCAAACAAACTCACTTTGTTCTCTTTCATGCTCGGTTTGCAGGACTCTCGATAACAATGCCCTGACACAGATTCATGGCTCAGCGTTTCATGGATCAGAGATTGCAAAGCTGTAAGCCACTCACCCCCCTCCCCCGCATCCTAGAGCGTAGAGCTTCAAAGGCTCCACGCATTATTCTTAACACATTCTTAATCTTCTCTTTTCTTCCCTCCACCTCGCACGTTGCCGACGAAGGAGCTTAAAGCAAAACTTCCGACTAAAAGACGTACATAAACTGGCCTTCGTGGGAATTGGCAACATTAGAGAGCTGTGAGTGTGCTAGCGATAGCAGAAACCCGTCGCGTCGTGGTCGGCAGTGGAATGTGCTAATCGACAAACTTTGCAATCGTAGGGATCTTTCTGGAACTGCCATCGAGGAGCTTCCCACCGAGGGGCTGGCGGAGCTCGAGGTGCTTCGCATACAAAACACACACTCCCTCAAAACCATTCCTTCAGTGTATAATTTCAGGGTAAATGATACTTTTATCTTAAGCTGACACCCTTGATGGATTTCGTATTGTCTGAACTGTGAGCTATATTTAAATTTCCCGAATCCATTTCATCCTATTATTTATCTTTCTGCGCATTCTTTGTGCATTCACCGACGCAAAAAAAACCCAGTCGATTAAGCCAAGCACAGTTTGATTAAACATTGTGAAGATTTAATCATGGATCATAACCAATCAATTTTTGCGTCAGTATTTTTAGCCGTGAAGGGAGAAATTTTCAGATGGCGGAAGAGGGTCAAAGTTGATTAAACTATTTGATCAATCAATTGTGCTGATGAACTTGTTTATGTTCAAATGTTTATTTGGATTTTTTCATTTCTTCTTCACTCAAGCCTTTTTTTAACATATATAAGGACGGACGAGCCTTATGTTTAACACTCAAGCCTTATTACTGATCAATTTGTGTTGTGGAGAAGAATAACAAATTTTAAAGCTATTAACACTATAACTACCAGACGGGCATTTTGAACCGTCGAGCGCTTCAATTGCACATTCCTGCTAAAATAATGATTATTTTCCAGAAATGATTTTATGGCTTTATGGCTTCTTATAGAGAATACTTCTTATAAGCCTAGTAGAGCATACTTTTTATGTACCGGTGCTTTTGTAAATTCTGGTAGAAATAGGTATAGCATAAATGCTGGTATATCTAGTGTTAACAAACTATTTATAATAAGAAAAAAATGAGAATTTGGTTTGGTGGATGGTTTTGGATCTTTATAAGGAAGCGTGTTCGAAATATCGAATGCCGAAAAGATTATATTGAAATGGTTCAAACAGATAACCAACGGTTCAAATGCTCACCTTTGTGTTAGAGCTGTATTTAATGATTGAAAACATATTTTCTACGCATCGTATACACTTTCTTAGTAGTTCTTAAAAATAATTTAACAGCATTGCAATAATTGGAATAATATTGCGGTTTTTGATTCAAAACTAAATGATCATCAGAATGATAAAGCTTAGTGCGTGCTGTGATGTATCTGAGCTGATTTCGACAGATCGGGGATGTAGCTCAGTGGTAGAGCGCTCGCTTCGCATGTGAGAAGTCCCGGGTTCAATCCCCGGCATCTCCAAACGGGTTCCATGATGTTGCGACTTTCGCGTCGTTCGCATTCCTTTTATTGCCAAGCCTCTCCAGGTGCAGGCGATCACTTTCGGCGCAATGGAGTTAAATTAAATGCTTAAAGATGATGCTGTACAAGTACTTAGACTTGGATGAATAATAATTTGATTGATTTTTGTGGTTCTGGCGCCCACAAGTAAATTTTCTCTCGATAATGTAAAGAATTGAACAAGCAAGCTGTTCGCACTAAGACGTTCTCAGATGTACTTAGTACTGTCGTAAATTAAAAATGTACTTTATACTGTTTTGTGCATCATTTCGTTTATTTTGCTCTTCATAAACATCTGTATTTGCTCAACCTGCCTTAACGAATCTGTTGAAAAATACTTAAGTTCCTTTTTTTATAACGAATAAATAGAAGATGGAACAGAAAACATATAAAAAGCTAGTCTCTTCCTTCGTGGATAGTTTTCTGATGATTTTCCATTCCAGTAGTAATTCAATATCATTCCCTCATTTTTCTCCAGAACCTGCGCACCGCATTCCTCACCCACTCGTTCCACTGCTGCGCGTTCAAATTCCCCGCCCGTCACGATCCGGACGCGCACGAACAAAATCTGAAAAAGTTCTACGAAGTACAGGAAGAGTGCATCGCCCAAGGATACGCGACGCCACACATCAAGCATGAGCCGCTGGCAACGGGCACCAGCACCACGGAAGTACCGCCACCGGAGATCACCGGCTCGTTGGATCAGGGCTCGGTGGGACTACGGACTCGTAAGCGTCGCATGGTGGAATTTCGTAACTGGTTCCGGTTGACGGCCAACGATGATGACGATCGTCACGCTGGCCATCCGACCGAAACCCTACGCAAGGGCATCGATTTGTCCGAGAAGCATATGGGTGAGATCGTGGACGATAATCTGCAGCCCATCACGGGCCTACCGGTGCCCGGTGATGGCGATGGTACGGTGCTGGATGGCCGCGGTGATGAGCTGTACTCGGACAATCCACAGCCGGGCGTGTTCCACGATCAGGTGGCCGAGATATCGTCGATGGAGGCACTTTGCGGTAATCTGACTCCGATGTACGTGTGCAACGGTGCAAGGCCCGGGCCCAATGGAATCTTCTGTAACGGGGGTTTTCATTTCATTCGCAGGACTTTCGATGTCAAGTGTTACCCGATGCCGGATGCACTGAATCCGTGCGAGGACGTGATGGGATCGCACTGGTTGCGTGGTTCAGTCTGGGTGGTGGTGCTGCTGGCCGTGTTCGGTAATGTGGCCGTCGTCGTGGTGCTGTTCTCGAACCGGAGTGAACTGACGGTGCCCAAGTTCCTGATCTGCAATCTGGCATTTGCTGATCTCTGCATGGGTCTCTATCTACTGCTGATCGCTTCGATCGATGCGCATTCGATGGGCGAGTATTTCAACTACGCGTTCGATTGGCAGTACGGAGTGGGGTGTAAGGTGGCCGGTTTCCTGACCGTCTTTGCCAGCCATCTGTCGGTGTTTACGTTGACGGTCGTGACACTCGAACGGTGGTTTGCGATTACGCATGCGATCTATCTGAACCGACGGATTAAGCTATCGGCCGCTACGTACATTATGCTGACCGGTTGGCTGTATGCGATCACGATGGCCGCAATGCCACTGTTCGGAATCAGCAACTATTCGTCCACTTCGATTTGTCTACCGATGGAAACGCGCGATAGCTGGGATATCGCCTATCTGCTGACGGTGCTGGTTGTGAATGGGTTTGGTTTCGTGGTGATTGTCATCTGTTACGCCCAGATCTATCTGTCACTGGGGAAGGAAACGCGCAACGCAGCCCGTACGGCACACAGTGGAGAGATGACGGTGGCGAAGAAGATGGCGCTGTTGGTGTTTACTAACTTTGCTTGCTGGGCACCGATCGCGTTCTTTGGGTTGACGGCCATCGCCGGTTATCCGCTGATCGGTGTTAGCAAGTCAAAGATCTTGCTTGTCTTTTTCTATCCACTCAACTCGTGCGCCAATCCGTATCTGTACGCGATCCTCACGATGCAGTACCGGAAGGATCTGTTCTCGCTGCTGGCCAGGTACGTACGTCGATGGCAAGAGGCTGGCCAACATTTCAAAGTGCTTCACGCTCTCTATCCGATCTATTTGCATTTGTCTTTACGATTTTTGGTTTTCCTCTTTTCTGCACACACACGCGCACACACATGCACACGCAGCTATGGGCTCTGTACGCAGCGGGCCGCACAGTACAAAATGACCTATTCGATGCCAACGAACACATTGCAGGTTGCGCCGGCTCGTGGATCCGTGAACTACAACAGTAGCGCCCAAGGGACGATCACTTCGACGGCCGGGCTGGGCGGAATGGCCGGATTGAGCAACAACAACAACAACAACATTGACACGACAACGATAACCGTCATCACCGGAAGTGGTAGTGTGGTTGGGGCTAGCAATGGGACCAGTCCGGTCAATGGCCGGCTACAGCACCGTGGCAGTGGTAACAGTGTTACGTTCTCGATTAGCAACGGTAACACCAACACAACGACCAGCACTGTCCAAACCGTGCAGCTACCGGGTGAACAGGAACAGGAAACCTTTCTCTAGGCAGCATCGGAACTTTGGGACTGGACTGGCCGGTTGACCGAAACGGAATGGATATTGAACCTCACTCTGCAGTGCACACCAGGTGTGCTGGTGCACTGCGGGTACGGCAGCATGCAACATAAAGGGATTGGAAACAAACGTAAAATATATAAACCACACCACACACATTCACATGCCAGAGGCCGAGTGGCCGAGTAATGGTGCCAAAGGATCGTCGGTACATTATCTGTGTTTTTTTTTAGATGTTATTGATATGCACACATGTAATGCGGCATTGCAAAAAGGCTGAGTGTAAGCGACAAAGACATGCTCATTTTAGGAAAGGAGAAGAGGAAAGGCCAGGAATTCCAAGCACAAGGATTAAGGACGAACAGTGAGGAACGAGTCAGGATTTAAAGGAAATAAAGGAACTGCTATCTGTATTAAGTCGGGATGTTCTTTTCTTTTTTTCATCGTGTAACATCGAAGTTTCTTAGTTTCCTCGTATATACCCACTGATAGACTTGCTATGAAAAATTGAATGGAGAAACATTTTCCAAAATTTCAATATTCGTCTCATAAAGGACTTGGAACTCCTTCAGTTATTTAGATTTAAATTACGATTACAAATCCCTAAAGGTTCCGGTTACCTGGCGCCTCCATCATCGCCAACGGAGCTACAAAGTTTCATATTCCCGGCGTGGCAACCAGTTTTGCAATTGTCTTCACCCGTCTGGCCACGAACACTGGCACCGATTGGTGGGAAAAAGCAAATTTAATAAAGCCATGCACCTCAAAATTATGCGGGGAAATGGCTCGCGAACTGGTTGATACTTTAAACTGCGGCCCTCTGACTGGCTGATACTTTCTTGTGCAGACCGCATGTTAATATGAGGTTGAGACCCATGGTCTATTGGCAGCATGAACACCAAAGATGAAGATTTTTTTATAATCATTTGTTTTTTTAATTGATAAAATGCGACCAAATGATTGAATGGAAAGAAAAATAAATCTACTCATATTATTCGTTGCTGCCTACAATAAATCCAAACCTTAACAATATCATGCTCTGGGCTGTTGAACTATTCAAATGAAACGAATGAAATGTATCATCACAATTCGTTTCGTTTGAAAAATTCAGCAGCTCCGATCATGAAAAGCATGCAATTTCTGCACACAAACAGCGATGGAGACGCCTAGTGGCTGGTAGCGGCAACCGGGTTTTTTCTAAGCTTTTTCCTTCAGCTTTCATGAGGAAAACACGCATTCGCTGTGAAAAGCTTCTCATCTAAGCGTGGTGTTACTTCCAGCATATGTTTTAAGAATTATTTCCTACAACAATTAACAAGAAAAGAAAGGAAAGTAGCAATCCATCCTTTATTGAAAAATGGATAAATTATCGTTTTTTTTGTTCTTTATCATTGAATCTCTGCACTGATTAGCTTTCTTGTACAATATTTTAATTATGCTAGGATTTGAGATTTCATTTGAGAAAATAAATAAAAAAGGAAAGAATGGAATGAAACTTGATTTCCTCGATCCACAGAAGCAATTTGTTAACACAGACACACATGGAACCGAATCAAATTCCAGCCAACCGTGTCATCCTAATGGGACGATCAAACTTTTCATGTTACCCCAATCAGTCATTACCGGGCGCTTGTTTTTGTTCAATTGCTGTTCGCATACTTTTGCTGAATCAACCGTCCTCCCGGGCCGGTCCCGGGTGGGCAGTCAAACGGCAAAAAGGAAAATCGGTGACACCGGCTGACCAAAGGGTGGCACCTAATGCGCTAACAGTTGTCACATGTTCGGTCCCGCTTTCAACACTTTCTTGGACACAGGACTCGGTCCGAGGTCTGTCTTCATGTGACTCGCCGTTGCCATTGCGTTCGCGACGTCCGGAATGTGCTGGACCAGCGATGCTGACACTGGATTTCGGGTTCGACGTACGGCAGTAGCTGATCATCGATGATGGGTCTCCCTCGCTAGTTATGCCGCTGATTGGATGGGGGTAAAATCGAATAAAAAGACATTTCCGACAGCATTTCAAGCGTAACGACGGGCCACGGCACTCCTTCGCGTTCTCCTTTCCTGTCCGTCTGTAACCGTTCGTCTACGAAGGATTCGGCCCGGCGCATTCTACGAAACGAGTGCCGGTGCTTCAGTTTGCTCGAAAATGGTGCGAAACCCGGAAGCCTTTCCCGGGAATATGCAAGAGTAGCGGACATTTCGGAGTTTTCGCTTGAGCTCACCGCTCGAAGTGTCCTAGTATATCGAGCGAAACAAACACGCCAAGCAGCAACTGCAAACGCCAAGTGCCATGTTTCGGAATCATCTTTTACCGGATACGTGCGAATACACTTCCACTTACTCTATACTCACGTCCATTTGTCGCATGGTAATTCAGCGCTTGAAAGTGCCGCCTGGTTCCAGGAACAAAGAGTGGAAGAAAACACACACGATCGCTCGCAGAGTAATCCTCTTTATTTAATCCATTCAACACTAGCAGCACTGATAGCAGCAGCTCTTCTATAACCCTCCGGGAACATAAACAAAAGCAGTTTTCCTTCGTTTCGAGCGGAGGGAAAACGGATTCGTCACGTAATCCACCGGTGGCCTATTTTGTTCATGCAACCCCCCGTGCGACTTTCCTCGGTTGAATCACTGTATTTAATTGTTTCGGTCGTGGTTGGGTGGCGCACTTGGTGCTTTTGTTTGATGCGTCGAGCGTTGAGCGTCGAGCTTTTTAATAACAATACAAGTGATCATTTCCCGCGCGTCAACGCACTTGTGTGACCTTTCCTTCCACTTTTTTTCCTCCTATTTATGTGTGTGCATGTGGGTATGTTTTTTTGTTATCTTTTTTATTAGGATTTTTTCCAATTTTCCACCCCAATGCCTCGCCCCAACCACGCTTGCCCATCACATGGCGAGGCGCCTGTCAATGTAATTTCTTATGTTCACATTAATGACAGTGAATCACGAGCCGAGGCGAGCTGGATCGCGTGATTGTGGCACCGCGCTCGCTCGCTTATCCTTTGCCTTTTGTTCTCTTTGGTTTGTTTAATTTTCCGTTCAAACATGTCCTCCCAGTGTGTGCGTTTTTTTCGTTTAAAGTGTGTTATCTATTCGGTGACGGTGTGTCTGTGGTGGTCGGTGTTCCCGAATCGAAAAGCCCGATTTCGCCACCATCATCAAGTCTCGCTCGAAATCGAAGATTTTCTCTTTGCGATAGGGATGCCCTGCTTCTAGACGCTTTAGCGCTACGCTCGTTGTCGTGTGCTCGTTGCCGAATGCTAACCTGCGACCGTGGAGCCTAATCGGAAGTGTAGCGAGGGTACGCGCTTTGACAATGTCAATGGATTCTTGGCACACCTGTACCACCTGTGGCGAAGGGGGAAATGGAATGTTTTCTGATCTGGAACTAGATGATAGGATCAGCAAAGGGAGCCACTGCTTTAGGTAATTGTGTGCGTAGCAAAGTACACTCAACGTGCGAGAACGGTGTTTACTCTCGGTGGTTCTCGGTCTGGAGTTGTGAAGGCCACAATGACGGAATCAGAGTAAAAAAAAAAAATGCTTTGCTTTTGTGTAACCTAAACGAGAAACACGGACCCGTTTAAAGCATGAAAACATGAACCATGAATGGTTCTATTGAAGCGTCCTTCGTTACTGTCACGGTGGCTGCTGATGCGTTGTTCGATTGTTCGACGTTGTTACTGTAGGTCACCGCGGCGCACATGGTGATTGTTCTATGCTGGAGTGCTTCACCTGCCGCATCCCGGACGAGAACACTTTACATCACACTGCGCGTGGCACGTGGAGTCAAACAGAAAAAGGGTGCCGCAAAAAAAAAATGAGCCACAAAGAGCGAAAGGTGTCAAAAGGATAAAGCCAGACGACAGATGGTTTCAAATACTGCGAGCTGATACTTCACTTTTCATCCCTTTTTGCTGCTGCTGCTCCATCGCTCTCGTTGTGCGCTGGAATTTGAATGAAGAGTGAGAGAGAGAGAGAGAGAGAGAGAGAGAGAGAGAGAGAGAGAGAGCGCGCGCGGTGCTTCTTTGCCCCCCTTTGTTGGTTTTGTAGCACGTGGCGTAGAAATTCAAAGTAAGTGCTTTCGAGTGTGATAAAGAAAAAAAAAGGATGAAATGGAACACCTGGCTTGGCCGTCGAGAGGCATCACAACTGAGGGTATGGGACGCGAGACAAGGCTGTCAAGAAGGCGCTTTAATCGGAACCCCGTAGTGAGCCACGGGCCTATGCGTTTGGTGTGGCAGCATGATGAATGGTACGCTGTCTGTCCAGCGTGCGGTGTGCCGGTATGCCAAGCCTGGTTAGACCGATGACACGGCACACGGTGACGGTTGCATGACCAAGCACACAGCCGCATCGGCATCGGCATCGAGGGCGCAAATTGTGTGCGAATTACTTTCAATGTCTGACTGACAGCGTGTGGTCGGTCGCGTTCACTGTGCATCAAAACGATGAAAGGGTGGATCCAGCGAGGAACACGAGATAGTGTGTGGCTCCCTTCTTTTTTTTTTTTGGGTCAAAACCAAGCCAGCATCCAATAGAACACGAGGATCGCTGGGTGGGATACGCAACGCCATGCAACGCAACATAAATCTCGTTATGGATACACAAAAGGACATATTCGGCGTGTGGTAGGAGATTATACGATTCATCGTGTCGAGCACGGCAACAAAGGCAACGGCGGCACTCCGGTGCCGAGCGATCTATCGAGCGGCCCCCGAGGGAAAGCATCATGGCACCAAGTGCCGTGCCGTGTATATATTTGGACACGCGGAGCATACGGGTGGAATGGAGAATGGAGGGTTTAACGCCGTCCAAAGTTCCCGTATCCAGAGTGTGCAGTAGTGAGTGGAACCAAATCAAACAACATACACTCGCATAGCGCACCGAATGGAGGTAAATCGTGGATAAAAGCTTTTCCCGAATCAAATCTTTTCTATGCGAATGAATTGAAAGGATACCCACGGTACTGTTACTGTTCTGGTTGTTTACAGAATTCGTTCTGTTTCGTTTGCCTCAGTTTGCGTGTAACGTGGTTACGAGTGAGCGAAGAATAGAACGAGGCGTTTTGTGTGCAACTGGGATGGGATTGTATTTTTTTAAACGACAAATGAAAAGAACAAACAGATGGACTTGATGTCTTTGATCTTTGATCTTCGAAACAAATCCATGGAATCGTTTTAAACGATCCAGCACGTAGAAACGAACTAATGCTCCCCCTTGGTGTTCTCAAAACATTCTAGCAACTGAGCAACTGAGGAGCGTGTAGCGAGCGATCTGTCATCCACATCCGATATCCGCCTTGGTCATTGCCCATTTGATCAAGACGTTGGATTGGGACACCCCCTTGGCGTGTTGCTCCGTCACTCCCGGTATCTTGCACCTGATTCAGCGAATATATTCTCGTTTTAGCTATCGAAAACATTCGATGCCAACAGGTGCAACCCAAGAGACATCAGGGGGTACACGAGACCCACGAACAGACACACTCATCATGTGGTACACCAAAAACAAAGTGTCCACTCTAGTGCGGTCCACCATTCCCTCATCGGCGCATCGACGGTTGGTGCATGTTGGCGAACGGAGCTTTCTCGCTGTTGCGGAAAAACCGGCGCAACGTGAGCCGCCAGAAAGCGGCCCGAAAATCGACACTATAGAACGCGTAGATGAACGGATTGATCGCACTGTTGATCCAGCCGAGCCACGTAAAGAACTCGCTCAGCTTCGGCACCGCCCAATCCTTCGGCAGGAACGGTGTGATGATGTAGTGGATGAAGAATGGTAACCAGCACGCGATGAAACCACCGACCACGATGCTGAGCGTTTGGGTCGTCTTGTTTTCTCGCTTCATCGACGAGATGCGCGAAGAGAGGGACTTTTGGTGGACACGGATGTTGTTGCCGGATGACCGGGTACCTCCTCCTCCTCCGCCACCACCACCGATGAGCTGAACGGAACTCCCGGTCGTGGTGTTGGCGAGCGACGTGTTCATGGTGTTGTTGCGCCTCAGTGCCGTCGCCGCCGTCGTCGTCGGTGCTGCCTGATGATGATGATGATGGTGGTGATGGTGATGATGGTGATGATGATGGAAATGTTGTTGAGCTCCCGTCTGGGCGCCTGGACCGCCCGGACTGGTGCCAGTTGCTGCGCTGGCAGGCACCGCTCCGCCAGCAGCCGCTCCGGAATGGGTTTGTGGTTTTTGGGTTTGTTGATTGAAAATGGTGCTTCCACCGGACCACAGGGGGGTCAGAGGGGATGACCGTTTGCCAGCAGAGTCACCACCACCACCACCACCGGTGCCGGCCACATCGGTCATCGGACCATCGACATCCGGAGCGGTGTGAGGTCCATCGATGTCGTACGGACTGCTGGTGGCCGCTGCCCCGGCTCCAGCAGGCCCATTGTTTTTGGTTAGTGGCCCGGCCACCACTAGGGTTGCGGTTTTTGGGTTCGGGATCGGATGGCCAGCACAGCCAACGGACGAGTTCATGTCGACCAGCTCGTAGTGACCGTTCTTGTGGTTCTTCCTCGACGATGGCTTCGGATGGCCGGCCAGCACACTCTCGTCGAGGCCGTATGCGGTCGTCCCCGTGGACAGCTGGGATGAGGAACGCTTCCGCTTCGGACTCAACGGTATCGGATCCTGCTCCGACTGATAACCATCTTCCTCCGGTTCCCGATTGCGATGACTTTTCTGTTTTCGAAGAGGGAGGAAAAAACAAAGGAAAACCGGTTTTTCTGTCAGGGTTGATCGGTTGGTGGTTGGCCTTCGCGTGCTCCCTAATTAGCTGCAGTGATGCTGCAAATGTTGCCATTCCTTCCGAAACGATAACGCCCGCCCGGTGACGCTCGTTATCATCATTCGTTCGTCTTCCACTCTCCCTCCACAACTCAACCCAACCCACAGAGTGACGAATGATTTTGCTAATTAATTAATGAAATGAATAATCATTTCCGAAAACCATTCCACCAAGCCGCTGCACTAGACTGTCTGTTCTTTCATAAGCTCTAGCGGTTCTGGCGAGAAGCAAAACGACAAAAAAAAAGCTGAACTGGAATTGGATTCGGAGCGCAATTCGCAGGAACGCACTTTGCCATTCAGTCTGCGTAATCGTTTCCGAATTATGCATTCCACGGTGCCGATAAATCATGATTTCCAGCCTTAACATAAACCAAAGCCCCGGACCGGTATGCCGAGTGCGTGCGTCACCCTGCGGCCACGCGGTCCGGATACCGGTCGTGGGTGTCTTGGATCGTGGAGTGAAGCGCATCATCTGCGTGTTGGCTGTCAGTCACTTCTGGTGGGGCCGGTCGGCGTTGTCGGCGCTTCTTGGACCAGATGGGGAATGGAGCAAGGTATGCAAAGCGGTCCCTTTTGTGGCAAAACTGGCCGCCGGCAGGACGAGACGACAAGACGCTCGTCCCGGGGATTGTCTACGAAACGGAGCAAAACTCCGGTTCGTGATATTAGTATTCGGACGATGGCGTCGGACGGCGAGCACGGAAAGGGATTAACAGGAGTCCCCCCCCCCTCCACCTTTCTCCTACATACCTTGTGGACAATCTCCGTCATCTTATCGTGCCGCGAGGCGACGACGCATGATATCCGCACGTACACGTACACCATGACCGTCATCGGGATGAAGAAGGAGCCCATGGCGGAAAAGACGACGTAGCCCTCGTTCTGATTGTACCGACATTGGGTCAGCTCTCGGCGTCCCGGTTCGTACCTGTCACGGTCGTGTGTGCATGTGTGTGTGGTGTGTCGGGATGGAGAAAGGAAAAGGATCAGTAAAACGAGCGTTGGTTTTTTTGGTGCTGACGTGGCTGCGCTCATCAACGCGGTGTTGTTGCTGATGCTAGGGCAACAACATTGGCTTCTTACCAGCCTAGAATCGGAGGACAGGTGATGGCAAGGGCTAGTACCCACACGACCAGGATCATCAGTAGCGCCAACCGTTTCGAGCGACGGCGGCGAGAGTAATTCAATGGCTGCGTTACGGCTAGATATCTGCAAGAACGGAAAGGAAGGAGAAGCGGTGTCGTGAGTTAGGTGCTAAAGGGCAATTAGGATAATTGGTTGGAACGTTCTAGGATGTCGTGGAAATCAGAATCCTTATCAGAGAGGGTGAGAGATAACTCCCTCTAATTAAGCTGACCAAACGGGGGCGAGCATGATTTGGAGTTTTCCTTTGATGCGGATTATGTTAAACCATTTCTTAATTGAGTCTGTGGCTTCGGTCAACAATGGTACAACACCAATTACCCCCCCCCCCCCCCCTCATGGAATGTTTCAGTAAGTGATGCGCCATAGAAATCAAGATTAGGATACAAAGGAGCAAAAAAAAAGGTTCACTGGCGATGATGAACGTTGGAATCAATAACAAGCTAGCAAAGCGATGTGTCTTTACCGTCTGATATTGTACAACGCTTCGCTCAACTTTTATAAAACGAGCAGTATGTTTGATTAGAAATCTTAACATTTTCCTCGAATCTATACCGCAGCGAACAAGAATAAGAAAATAATTTATTAGTGCTCCAGTGATGATTAAAACTATTTGTTACATGATATTTACTTGTGTATACCATTTCACAAGTGTAACACATATTTTAGCAAATTTAAATCTTGCACTTTCTATTAGACAAAAAGACTTTTTCGATATTTGAAATATTTTGTTACCAAAACGAAAATCGCTGGCCGAGCAGTTACGCATTAAATCAGCAACGATAAGAATAAGATAGTTGGGTCATCTGATAAAACCATCACATAAGTTGATGCTGAAATACTTTTTAGGCTATAATAAAATTAAAAGTTGTGGTAATGGCAAAGCGCTGTTCGAATATTTTGGAAGAATAAAAGAAACTTTAATTTGAAGTGAAGCAATTCGTTAAGCATGGGTAAAAAGAGTTCATTAAAAATAAATTACTGCTAAAAAATATTGTTTTACGGCTAAAAAAACAAGAATAAGAAGCTTTTTTAAGATTTTCTGCTACCAACAAAATGATGTTGGAAGAGCGAAAGCGTCTTAATAGTGCGAAACTACATCATAGTTTTAGTAACGGAAGCAACGCTTTTAAGAATTTGGAGTTGTTAAAAATAGCTGGTGCGATAGAAGAGCGCATTTGTTGCATGTCTTTAATTGTATGAATGAAATGTTTTCTAGAAATTGTTTATGATTTTCTCGTATAACAGTACTCGGAAGCGCAAGTGTTATTCAGAAATGCTAAAAATGGTCCCACCGAGGCTTGGGAAAGAACTTTAGTTTAGAACTCAGAATTTCTAATTGAGGAAATGGGATCTGATGTACTCTGCGACATCTAAATTCGCTCCTCATTTAAAATTTATCGCTGTAGAATTTTGTTATTTATTATTTGTTTGTTACTAGTCACAGGTGGTTTTCTTCCACTCCTACCGCTTAACTCATCAGTACAGCGTTTTAACAGTTTTCCTTGAAAAATCAAACCGCAGGGTTTGTAAACGATTTATTTTTGGCTTCTACTTTTCGAAACATATCCATCGCTTTGATGTTTTGCTGTAGTAAAACCAAATGAAACATTGCTAACACTTTCATTCAGTTGGCCAAAAGAACAATCAACACAACCCACGGCGTATCTTGAACTCAATCGTGGTAACGATTGTCACACTTATGTCGCTTCAAACATCCTCAAACTTTGCAAAAGCACATCAAGCACCCTCTTCACTCCTCTTGGCACCTTCTCAAGCACCTTCTACTCCTCTATGCTCTGGATGTGTGTTTCGGGCGCACAATGCGGGCCTCTACAAGTGGAAAATGCCCCCAAGTGTGTCGCTTTGCTTTTGCATTAAGGATATGAGACGGTGATAAGCTCACATCAGCGGTGGTCGCTCCTTTGGGAGCTTCGGTGCCGGGTTTTCGGGCGGAGAAAGTTGCTTAATTAGTCAGAACCTGGCCCTGCGCGTGAATATCGTGGAAAGTGGTGTTACGCAGCACATTAGGGCTGGCACCACTGTCATCAACTTGCCAGGCCATGGTTCTTAAGAAGATGGTTGCAGGAACGGCAGGCAGGAACAAGTTACTCCCCATCCCAGTCCCATGGCGTTATTGTGTGTGGCACGTATTCACACGCCGTTCCGACAGGGAGACAGACAAAGAGAGAGAGAGAGATAGAGGGAGTGAAAATGGGATAAATAAGATAATCTACCCGGAGGCGAACAACACGAATTGCAAATGACAGTTGGCATGGACTTTTTGCGGAAGACACTGGGGGTTGTACTGGGCTGGGTTGGCTGGCTGGCTGGTTGTGAATTAATTTACAGGCCCACCCTCATCATCAACATCGTCGTCGTCAACGGCGCCGGCATCTGAGGCCTTGTGTCGTCATTTTTTGGCATACTTTTAATTAAGTTAGTCCGCTCAATCGTTGTGCACCGCTTGGTGGCGGTGAAGCCCTAATGCAGTTTGTAAACTATTTCTCCTTCCTCCAACCGCTCTCCGGTTTCTCGCTGTGCCAGCAAAACTTTCTAATTTTATTGGCAGCCCAGACCCAGCGGCACCAGCGGATAGGGCAATTCGCGCGATGAAGCGCACGCTAGAAGCGTTTGTATAGGAAAGTGCATCGCCGCACCGTGCACCGGACGTCACCGAAAGACGCGAAAGGACTACATTGGTGCTGCAGTGACCACACCATGCCGATGCTTTCTTGGGCCATCGCTTCGAGCAGCAGCAGCAGGTCTTGATGGAATGCCACAAGATGACGGTGTAAATCAATTTGCGGCTTCTTACATGCAGATGGCGCCTCGGGGGGCCCCCGGTGTACATTGCACATTATCTGCGACCCTCGTTATCCGCCTGATCATCACCATCGTCATGCTCATCATCTCCAAGTCCGGGACCCGGGCCGGGATAATATACGCTCCTCATTACCGCTCGCGTTCAGCTTTCGTGGCGCTTAATCCTGGATGCCGTTGCGCGTTAGGCTGCAGCCCGGAGGCGATCTGTGTAGCGTCATGCGCCCGGAAGCCGGTGAGATGGGATGGGATGGAATAGGAAAGAAGATTTGTCGCTACCCGAGTTAAACGGGATCCCAAGGACGAACACGATGACGACGCTAGTGGTGATGAATCAGGATGAGCAGCAGCTGGCAGCGAAGGGAAGCTGCCACAAATTATTCATTGCCTAGTCCTAGACACACACGCGCATATCCATTGCAAAACCGCGTTCGTGCCCGTTGACAATGGTGTAATGTGCGCATAATTTATTCTGATCTTTATCAGGAGGAACAGAAAGCGAGAAACGTGTTCGCACGCATGTAGTTCGACACGCTGTGACACGGTCACATTACAGGGCGGTCGTGATTAATGATGAAGCAGGAGTAGGAGTAGGAGCAAGAACTCCATCAGGGACGCTCCACCGGGAGCGTTTCACGATCCACAAGAAAATGGGGTTTCAAAATGAATGCCAGACTGTGTTCTTGTGTGCCCGTGTGCTTTTTGTTTTGCTGGTGAAGTTGTTTTCGTTATGTTAACGTCGCAGCACCACCTCAAGACACGTAGAGCAACGCTCAGTACACTGAATGTTTCAGTATCTGATGGATGAATAGCTCCTTCCAATAGATTCCAATTGGAATATCGATTGTTCGGTAATACATTGGTTGTTATGGGACCGGCAGCACATACAAAAAGTCCTACAAAGAGTCTAGCAAGAGTCAAGTGTTATCAGTGACCACTTGCAAACAAAACAATTAACGCAAAGCGCCACTAAAATTCGCTTCGTCAGGATGATAGCATATCAGCAGTAATCTCCAACGCAAAGAGCGAAAAACGGCAATTAAGTGCTTCACCAGCAAACCACCGTACCGTATCCTTTCAGCAATCATCCGTTTTGTTACATTTGGGTGGCACGAGAAGACTGCCACCATCCCATCCGCCCGGAGAGGATTCCGACGTTCATAAATCATACTTTCACGTTTCCACTTGTCACCGACTAAGAATGTGTAGTGCTTTGGCGGCACAATTTGTTCCTCGACTCAATCTCACTTAAAGGAGCAAGCAGCAAGCAGACAGCAGCATCAGTTACCGTATGCAATGCGACTCCGTTGCGGTCCATCGTCGTTTATCGCAAGACCAGAAAGCATCAGCGGGTTTTTGGGCACACCGGCATACCGATCCATCTTTCCTAATGGCCTGCCGGTGATGGGTTTCACTTCGAATCGAAGTTTATCGTACAAACTGCAGGCGAATTGTTGTTTACTTACGTCGTTGACATGTGATGGTTTGTGGCAAGTGGGGGGGAATAGAGCGACGACGTGATTGTTGTGCGTGCGGGAACGCCGTTTCCGTCTCCCGAATTGTTCCGCTTTTTCCTTTCATCCCTTCCTTCTCGCTCTCTCTATCTCTCTGTCTCGTAGTACTTGCTGAGTACACAGAGTTGTGGTACCACTGACGAGGGTTTTGCTGCACGGAAACCCCTTTTTTCTGGCAAGTGATAACGGTATCGGGACAATCGGTGACCGTGGTTGCGACCGTGAGTTAACCGATTTCACTACTCAGTCCCTGCTGCTGCTGAGTCTGCGCGATAGTGTACCTAAAGGTAGCATCTAATGGAGTCTCCCCGCAAAAACCGGACCCAGAGAGGGTGTAATTGGTGGCTGTTACCGTCACCTTCCTCCCTTTCCTCACGGACGCACACGCTGTGGCTTCACTATTAGCCTCTTTCTGCCTGCGATGTCGAATCCAACGAACTCATAATTTATGATCCCCTAGTGTGTCTGTGATGGTTCAGTCACGGGCACGGGGACTATACGATGGGACTTGTTTGAATATGAAACATGATGTCAAAAGTGGGCACTCCTTCGACATTTTACGGCAAACGGACGCACGTACGCACGCATCGGGGAACGATTTTCCGCGTTCCGCATTCAGCGCTCCGCGTGTGTCATGTGTCAGTGGCCGGTCTGTGTCGAACGTCGAGCAGCCCTTTGCGGTGCGGTCCCTTGCGAGCAATTCTAGCCCACTTCGGGATCCTAGGAGAACCGGCAAACCGGTGAACCGGCGAACAACTTTATTGAACGAATGGCAGCCACTCACCAGCCACTAACTCGCGTAACAGCAAGGTACCTGCATCAACGGTGGCACCAGTAGAGAAAGAGGATTTGTTCGGAAAAATGGAGGAAAGTTGTGTGGCAAACACGGCGTGACATCATACTCATAGAGAGCAGATAGAGAGAGAGAGAGAGAGAGAGAGAGAGAGAGAGAGAAAGAAATGATTGAGCTTTTGGGTCTGGAGAATTCGAATCCCGTTGGATCCATTCGACAACAGCGGCATTCAGGAGGCAACTAACCGTATCTTGCGAGCTAAAACGAACGAAACAAGAAGCACCGGTGAGCTTACTTACCTATCTATACTAATGGCACAAAGGCTAAGAATTGATGCTGTACATAGAAGTACGTCTAATGAGATCCATATATCACACAGAATCCATCCGAGCTGCCAGGAGCCTGTAGAAAGGGGAAAAGAGCGGAAAAAGAAAATGAAAATCCTCGATACTGTGGACGGTGAAAATGAGAGAGTAGTATCAGCTGCACCACTAGACGATACTGCGACAAGGACTGTACATGGTGGAATGTTTGTCTTGGAAAGTAATATTACCTATCATGACTCTTCGCCCAATGACATCCAAAGGATACACCGTAAAGGGAGCGAAATGGAGCATCATCACCGTCGCTGTCATCGATTGCTGAAGCGTACCAGCGAGCGCTGTTCAATCGCGAACAAAAGCACAAAGTAGAACCGGGCAACCGGGCAACCGGGTTCACCGGGGAGGCAAAGGCACTAAATGCATCGTGCGGTATCCAGGAATCGCAAGCCGGATCCCCGGGCGACACAGCAAATGGGTTAAATTAACAGAGCAACAACGCTGGAGCGCGCCCGGAACGTGACTTCACCGTATCGTGGACAGATTAAAAGAGGGAGCCACCAGCGAAGCGAAGAGGAGAAGAAACCTTAGCCAGTGATCCTTTTTCATCTCCGGTTTTCTTTCTACGGTGGATTTTTTGTTGTTGCTTCTTTTCTACCTTCACCAAATTAGCTCCAAGTGCAGCTTTTCGCAATGGAAGCCGATGAAAGGTTTGGTCAGTGGCGTACTGACCGTAATTAAATCGCTCGGACCGGTTTACGTGTTCCGAATTCATGGTGCACCAGTGCACCTTTTTTAATCTAGTCGACCAACCGGTGGCCACTGACCAGTATGCAGTTAGTGTAGTGAACTGTGGCTGAGTGTGTGGCGGGGTGGTGGTGGTAAATTAACGGAATGGTCCAGGACAGCGCCATGGCGTTGAAGTAGCCGCTGACTAGTCAGCCCAGTATCTTTGTAGGAAATGTAATCAAGCGATCATTCAGCAGCAGAGTCCCAGTAGCCTGTGAGTGCACCCGATGTCATGGGTTGCCCTTTTTTTCTCTTCTTTATGACAACATTTCTTCGAGTGCAGTCACCGGGCCCGTGTTTATGGGTCGTGGGCCATGGGCTATGGGCTTTGCCTTTGCACTTTTGCACTTTGCCCGGTAATAAAGCACATGGATGCACTCGCCACTGGCCACCTAGTGTTGGAGAACATTTGCATTTGCAGCACCCCTTCCGGGCTACAGACAGCGACGCTGGTGTACCGCAGTGGACGTACTACGGTCACTCCATATTTATGATCATGGAAATGAGTTCGGTGTTTCATATACATCCATCCCCCCGTGTAATAGACAGGAACTGGAGTGATGAAAAAAAAAAACATGCAATACGAGAAAAGCGGGAAAAGAGACACAGTTTCGGTTCTTTAAAATATGCGAACCAAAGGACTTGTTGTTCGTTTCTGGTCGGTTCTGGGACCCTTCATTAAGGAGCTACTCTGAAAATGATCTGCGTGAAAAAGCCTGCTCCCAATAAATATTCATTGACTTTCGGCCCGAAGCGCATGTGAAGGTGTTTGCGAAGGTAGATCGAAAAAAAAACAATGTTTTCGTTTTCACCAAACTTTACCGAAACGCTGCTGTGGCGATTAGTGTTCATTAGTTTGAAATGGAGAAACGAGGCAGGAAAAGCCAACTCCTGTTTCACCGGACAAGTGTTTGATTACAGTTTCGGGAGGAGCGACATATGTTTTTGATTATTTGATTGTCATATGTTTGTTTTTGATGGGCGCGAATAAACTTCAGAATCATGACATCACACACGGAGAGAACTTTATCCGGTCTGCGTTCGAACAGAATAGCGGAAAATACATTTCCGAACGAGCAAACAATAGAAAAGAAACGACCATTAGACATTGCAGCAGCACCGCTCAAGGCTAATTGGTTCACAAACAAATGTTCCAGAAGAAAAAAAAACACCAAAAAAAAAAACGCATCCCATGACCAAACTCATGCACATGAAGGCCATCCTCGATAAAGTTTCTTCGTGGACCGGGGGTGGACATCGTTAGAAAAAGATGCCCTCGATTGCCGTAGTTCGCCGGTTAGACCTTGACAAGAAAGTTCGGGAAGCCAATCAACGCATGGCAGTGATCGCGGCGGGATATGGTTGAAGTGAAAAAGGAAAAAAAGCGTGCAACGATGGAATAAGGATGGAAAAGTTTCCAATAACAGTGCGGTCGCGGCGCCAGTTTGGAAAATATTGATTAACGTCGATAGCCGCTGGCCAAATCCCGGCCCCCGGGTGTGGCGTATCATAAGTGGCTTTTTGTTTATTTACCCTCCGCGGGGCCAATCAAATGTTTACCGGCGTTGCTGCGGAACGCCGCCAACACGCTTAAGCCACACGAAGCCAAATAAAACCGCAAAAACCGTAAAACTCGCTCGAAATGCCATTTGCGTTAGGGGCGGAGAACGTTCACTGCAGAACGCAATCCACGCCAGCGAGATCTTGGACCGCCTCGGTCGTTCGGTCGGTCGGTCAATAGGTCTTGAGTAACACAAACAAACCTGACCAGAGCACCAGCAGCAGCACCACTACTTACCCATCAGATGAACGGCCACGGCCGGTGGCATGACGAAGATTCCGACCAGCCAATCTGCCACCGCCAGGCTCATCACGAAGCAGTTGGTAACGGTTCGCAGTCGGCGCGTTGTGATGACGGACAGGATGACGAGCGTGTTGCCGATGACGGTGACGACGATCAGCAGACAGAACAGTATCACCACGACCCAATCCTGCCAGTCGGCGATGAGCAATCGGTCTTCCATCGCTTTCGCGATTTCCAGCTGTGGCGTTCCGGCCACACTGGGCAGCGAGGGTGATACCGAGGACGCGGTAGCACCACCGAACGTGATGGCGGCAGCTGTCGATGACACGAGATCGGCCACCAAGCTGCGACCACCGGTTCCTGCTTCGGCACCGGCAGCGACCAGCACGCCGAGCTCCGTTCCGTCCATCGATGGGGCACGGAACGGATCGATGGTTGCGAGGAATGCGGTGGGATTCGTGGAACGATTGTTGGCCAGCACGGTGAACGATGCCAGATGATCGTACAGCAGTCGATCATTGTCCAGCGTGCCGGAATCGTGAGTACGGCCGTCGGCCACGAGCTCGGACGACAGCGAGGAAGCAGCGGCCCTGGCCACCGCCACACTACTACTGCCGTTGCTGTTGCTCGTGGTGGCAAACGTTGTTACACCGGTCCGGTTGACAGTCCTGCCATCCAGTTTGGCCTCTGATGGATCGGCAAGATCACTGGCACTGGCGAGCGTTTGCAAGTAGCTCGCTGTATCACTAGCGGCAAGCGCTGGTAGCGCCACGGAGGAAGCAAAGTACAGCACGGATGGTGTTGGTACTAGTGAGGCTGTAGCCGTGGTCCTCCACTGACGATCGGTCAATGATCTTCCTTTCATGGTTCACTGGGGCGCTTGCGATCAGGTGTTGGTGAAGGAATCGGTAATATGCTTTTCATTTTGCAGCGCTGAAGGACAACTGGAACGAGATCAAGATAGTGACAATTTATTATTGTGAGTATTTCTTTTGAAAAAGCATTTTGATTCCACGTGAGGGAAATTAGTGCAAAAGCACCGTTTTATTTTTATACAACATACTGTAATCACGAAAACCACAGAGACGAATGGTAGGCCGAAGGCTCAAAGTCTCTTTAATCTTAATAAAAAAAAAAAAAAAAAAAGTTTTATTTTTATGTTTTGATTAATCAACGCGCAATAATCGATCCAAGTTGAAATCAATATTTTCCTTCAATATCAACCTTACGCAGTGTTGGATAGAATTGAAGGATCTGAATTGGTACGCGAAAATGAATGTTATTTATGGGGGAAATTTGTTAATCACTCTTGGTATTCACCATACATAATTCTAAACAAATTTTAACAACATTGATAGTTGTTGTTTAACCATTGTTAGATTTTTTAGTTGTTTCTGGTACTACGAAGAAGATTAAACTAATCTGTTTGACATCGAATTGGCGTGAATTTTCCTGCATGTTCTAGAGAAAGTGAGCTGAAAGGAAATCCTTTGGTGTTTCTATTGGAGTATTTTCACAGTTCTGTTCGATCATTTTCATTTTCCTTATTAATATTAATCCCGATTGCGTTCGTCGAACAATCGAACGTAATTGAAGTAAAAGTGCTTTTCAAGCTAACACAAAACATCGCTATTAATGTCGTTCGTTGAATTGAATTCGACGAAAAAATAACGGAATGTAATGCAAGTTCTCGCAATCGGCCATGCAAAACATGATTTTGTCAAAACAGGTTCTGGGTTTTGCAAACAATCAAGAAGCGAAATGTTCCAAGAGATTCACAGTCTTTCCAAGGAAAGACATTTTCAAGAGCTGCTCCACTGTCGCAACACGATTAATAAGAGTGTTTCTTTTCCTATGTAGCATTATTTGCCATTGCAGAAAGCGATCGAAACCCTCTACGGCACCAAAATCCTGTTTTCATGATAGTTCTTTACATTTTACGATGAACATTTTAATGTTTCCCTAATATTGGAATAAAATCCGGATTATTGTTATGGTTTCAATTAATAGATACGGTTCGAGTAAAATAAAAAACTAAACCCCTGCTACGATGATTTACTTTTCTTAATAAGATTTTTGTTACTTCTTAAAACTTTGAAGAAATATCTGCGCAAGCATCATCAGGAAAATTAATCTGTTCTCCTCGGTAAATCCGTAATCCTTGGCAGACAACTTAAGACATTTGGTCTGGTACCGGCGGAACCCAAAAAGAACCGCGTAGAGTGAGAACGAGCAACTTTTGTTGTTGATTAATCTACACCGACCCCGTTGCAGAACGGTGCAACTCCTGGTGCATACCAACTTCTCTTCTACCAATAAAAAGGTAAAACGGCGCAGCAAAGGTTATTACGGCCCGGGACCCTAAGCCCCGTGCTAAAACATCTTCGGTCGGAAAGGGATCGGAACGGTTTCAATCTCTCGCACCGTTATGTTTTTGGGTAACGTCGGAGAAGATGGTTCGCTCATTTGAAACCATCCTTCTTTAAGCTTTCTTGTCTTGCAAGGTCTTAGCCGCCGCACCCGGGTGTGCAGTGGGGCACGGGAGTGCAAGTTCACCTTGGTGAAGGAAAATTAAAAAAGATAAAACGTAAGATTCGACCATGTACGATGGTGGAATCGGTGGGGGATTAGTTCACAACGCTTTTGCTGTGGCTTTAGTTTGTTGCATACTTCTTTTTTTTATATCACACAGGTACGTCTTGTTATTAGTATTGCAGCAACTGCGAGCAATTTAATGAAATCAGGGATTGTAAGAGAGAAGAATGAGGAGAGTGCTGCTGTCTGGCCATTTATTACAAAAAAACTGGTCCTTGTGAGGGATGGGCCCGTTGAGGTTTCGAACCAACGGGAGCAATCAGTGCTACCGAGAGCTTAGCGGGAGATCTGTTGGATATAATGCTGCACGGATAGGCCGCCTCCGGTCTGGCCATTCGTGATGATTCTTCAGAGGTGTTCTCGCTTCTAAGAGTAAGTAACGCCACTGGGGCCATGGCTCGTGCTCCAGGTGGCCCAGACAGTCTTAGACGAATATTTATCGAATATCCTGACGGAAGGACTCGAATAAAAAAAGGAACAGAATCGAACCAGGATTTCCTTTACCAACGTGCACCATTGCCATCATTCAATGTTCGCCGACGAGGCGCGGGCAGGGTGGATTTTCTTTTCTAGGAAATCCCCCGGCCAGGGCCGATACCGAGGACCCAATCAGGTATTTGCACGGCCCGGTTGGAATTGCTTATCGATCGAACCGCAAGGATTTGCATAATTTTATGCCCTGCCAGGCCGGTAAATTTCAACTTCTGTCACTGTGGACATCCTTTTGCGGTCCAAAAGGCCGGACCAGAGTGCTCCGTTCGGTGGTTTTACTGCTGCTGCCAGTGCTTGCTGCTGATAGTTGCACTGCTGGCCTAGCCATGCAGCGTACCGTACTTGCACAACGATCCTTTCGAGCTAGCAGGGGCTGCTGCTGCTGCTGGAACTCGCGTGGTCGGTAGAGTAAGTTTCTACTGTGCGGTACTTTTCGCTCTTCGTACCATGATGAATTACATCCATTTCCAGCATCTGGCCGCGCGTGGACTTTGCAAAACGCTTCGCTCTTGGGCCGGACTCGCGCTCGCGCTCACTGTAAGCGGTTTCGCAAACTTGTAATCCCTTCTTAATGCAGACCGCACACAGACCGTGTAGTGGTTCCTTGGGCTGCTGCTGGTGTAGTAGGTACATGATGGCTTAGGAGAAATGATATTTACACCCTACAAACTTGGCTATCTCCTCCCTACCTCTCTCCATCGCTTAATGCACTCGATATGTTGGCTTCATTCATTGGTATTCCTTGTCGGCTTGTAGCGAAGCTAGACATAACGTTACAAGTAGCGTTAGCGTTTCACGTGATTCGCGAACAAAAAAAAGCGAAACCGAAGCTCAATATGTGCCACATTCCCGTCTCCTCGAAGGCCACCATCAGTTCTGTACGTGCGCGTACTTTTTGGAAGGGTAAACAGCCGCACCATGCACTGAGTGGCGTTCCGAAATTCAATCACGAATCAATTTGACGTGCCGTGGTGTTGCCGTTGACTAAAGGTTCGACACTCTGTTCGACGGTTTTCTCCTGTGAGTGCGTCTGGCGGATGTCGCGTGGAGAAATCAAATTGAACTGATGTAGAAAGTTATGAAACTCAAACTCACAGTCCACAGTCAAAGGCAAAGCACCGCATGGTTAAAGTGAACCCTTTTTGGTAGAACAACGGAATGAAATTACGTTTCCTATCGGTCGATTGTGGATCGTTCGGTGCAAAAGTCACATCCAGAAATTAATTTGCTATATGTATGCAGCAACTTGCATGAAGTTTCATGCCAATCGTTCATACAATCGTACAAGGTTTTGATTACAGAAACCCCCCAGGGGAAAGTATTCCCACGGCTTCAATTCCTTAAATAAATTCGCGACACAGTAGAACATTATTCCATTATCCTTGTTCCTAGAATTAGCAACTGCAATTCAGAACGAAGCAGCGGTCAAAACAACCGGAATGAAGCACGCAACAGGCAATCGCTGGCCAACGCTGGCAGATCGCGGGTTTTTTCCATGAACTCTATGAAACCAGCAATGGCCATCGGGTCATTGGGAATTGGGCACACGAAAAGAGTAAAAAAAAAAAAAAACACCAGGGTTGTCTGTGTCCTCGTCGTGGGTTGAAGCGAAAATTCAAATTTTCTCGTGTTTCACCGTGAACCTGCGAGCGATATTGCAGTCTCTGTGTCTGCTGCTTGACCACCACTCGATCCGCCCAGCATCCATCAGCGGCTGGTAAACTGGTCCTTCTCGGAACCACTTCGAACCGGTAGAAGGTGGTCCCCTCGGGGATCAAATCCACGTGCACGGTCCCCAAATCGGTGCTTCGGTTCTATTCATTGGCATCCGCGCTTATGATGACCGTGGATGTACGTCGTTGTATAAAAAGAACGAACAAAATCAGCGAACAAAGTGCACATTTTAGCTCTAGCAGCCAGTGCGTAGGATTCGACGGCTGAAGGCTTCAAGGTGACCATGCTGTGTCCATGGGTGCGACAGCAGCGACGTGAATTGTAGCAGATGCATCAACAGAGTGAGAGAGAGAGAGAGAGCGAGAGAGAGCGAGAGAGAGAGAGAGAGAGAGAGGGAGAGAGAGAGAGAGAGAGAGAGAGAGAGAGAGAGAGAGAGAGAGAGAGAGAGAGAGAGAGAGAGAGACAGAGAGAAATGCAGATAGGAATGGGCAAAAGTGCTGCAACGAGCGCAACATAATTAATGAATCCATTTCATTGAGTGGCCACCCAGTGTCGTTCATTGAATTTTGTAACAGAGCCTGTCCCGATAGCGATGCATCAATTTAAACTGTCCGCTCCATGGGGGGCTGGGGGGGGGGGGGGGGTGCATTGTGCTTACTGCTGATGCGCCGTGATGCAGCATAATGCAGTCGATTAGATGCGTAAATCCGATCACCGATGAAATTATGAACCCAGTATCCTGCTGCTAAGGTCTCCCTAGAGGCCTCTAGAGCGTCAGATACGATTGGCATGATTGGCTCTTTAAAACGTCGAATGATGCTTTTGAGCTGGGCAGTTAATTCCGTCATGAATCGGTTGCCCGTTACTCATCGATCGATGATCCACCGATTGAACGCTAATGAAGCGCGGGATTCGTGAAAGGATCGGGCCGCTCACGGACACGGTAGCTCGCACAAAATGCCCGAACAGTCCAGAGGTAGCCCGGGTCCCCGGGGGGGCGTTGCGGTACTGCTACCATTCCGCATATTAGACAGCGTGGGCTGAGCGATGGCACGGAATGGCAGCCGGCATCCGGCTTCCGGTACCCGCTGGCCACCCGCTCCAGGGAACCTTCGCGTGGCACAGGCTACGGGCACCAGATGTTCATCAAGTACAGTCGTCCGTTAATTAGACAATGTAAACATCATGCTAGAGATAATGAAAAGCTTGCATTCATGGGGAGAGGAGGGGGGGGGGGAGGGTGTTTGGGGATCTCATCACGCACCCCAGGAGACCGAACACGGGCCCGTGCACTCGCGCACTTGTGTCGCGGTTTTTCGGGACCGGTGGAAGCCGTTTGTGAAGCGGTATGATGCAGTCCACGAGCTACACGATGGAGTGGCTCCGTGATTCCTCTTAGCCACGGAGCAACGCCGAAACCAAGCGCACTACCCGGAAAATGCTGTAGAAGTCATTAAAATCGTGCATTGCCCGCCTCCAACTAGAGTTGACATTGTGGGCGGTAAGTTGTGACTCTCGGTTTGAGCTGATGTTTGACTTGGCCCCGGAGTAAATCCATTGTTGTTACCTTCCCGCTACTTGGTATGGTATACCACAGGATGCGTACCATTCCGGTTGACACGGAATGGTCCTTTCGTTCGTGTTGTTGTTGTTGCTTTCGTGAACTCCATTGTTTCCACTGCGGAGTGACCCCTTCCTACGGGGTTTCTGTTCAACGTAACGCTGACGACTTGCGTCCGGTTTCGTTTCGTTTGCGAGCACGCATGCAGAGGACAAAGAAAACTATCATTCCCTTCTGACATCTGGTGGTAAACAGCGTCACAAGATAACACACGGCACGGCGGTCCGCATTGGGCTTGGGGTTCGGCTACTCACCCGGTACCATTTATCGTAAATCACAGCCGCCAGCTTCGGTCCGTCGGTGGCGCGAGGTGCATAGTATTAATCTTGTCAGGAACCACCATCACCACCACCAGCACCATGAGAAGGACCGTACAGCGTTTCCCTAGAGGATGATCTGGTATCCGGTAAATCTTCATCCGTTGCGCTGTCAGTTGTGTTACTGGGCGAGCTTATTATTACTATTGTTGGACTCAGTCCAGTAGTCCCCGGTCCGTTCTACGGCGGGCACAATTTGTCATCATGCTAATGGATTCGTTATTTAACCCCCGCTCCTATCCCGCCAGGCAGGTCAACCTATTGGACCATTAAGGGGTGTTTGGTGCAAAGAACCTTCGGGCACCTTCTTGTTCTTTTGTTGCGCTGTCAGCACGTAGATCGCTGCACGCAAGATAACACCCTGCGGAAGGATTATCACTATTTGCTCCACAGAAACAGAGAGAGAGAGAGAGAGAGAGAGAGACTAATCCACGACCAGGAAAAGTAGGCAATGGTGGGTTATTCCTGCTGTTCCCGGGGAGTGCCCAGGTTACTACGATCGAATCGGTTAGGAAATCGGTGGCGCGAAAGTTTTCTTCGCGAGCTGCCAACAGACTAATGACGATTTACTGCTTCCCAGTTTTTGTCGATCAACGCCCAGTGTCCCCCTGGTTCCGGTAACGCGTGTTTGATTGGGGATTTTCCACTCTCACACCCTGGGGAAGGAAAGACACCCTCCCCTGCCTTGCGATCGGCCATTAGACTCCGAGTGCCAAGTCATTTCCCACCGTGACAGTAATAAATTAGAATTATCAAGTTACGCGCCTAACCAAAAAAGGTCAAAGCCAGGTTCACAGCACCCCCCCCCCCCCACCCCCCGCTCTTGTAGCCTCGTGCGTGACGTAGTTGGAACTGTGATCGCCATGTTCGTCGTTACACCTCCCGCCCCCGCTTCCTCGTTTCGATTGTTTTTTGTCCAGCCAGCTGGCCGGTTTGACCTCACCCGGCCATGGACCGAGGGAGGGTGGGCGTGTAAGCGCACAGATCCACTCGACAAACTGTCAACAATCGACCCTCCCACCCACCGCGCGCCCTCTATCACGTGCAGTGAGGTTCCGAGAGGAACTCAAAAGTAGCGTTGGACGTTGGAGCGTTGGTCGATGGATGACTTTGTGTCCTGCCCTGCGGTACTGGTGGACGGTAGTTGGTGGGTGAAATTGCCCCGAGAATGGGCTTTTTACTGTTGGGACTCTCGGAGAACCGAGCGCCGACCAATTACCGAATCCTGCGTCACTCTTGGGCGTCACGCTTGGATCCGTTCCGGGAACGCAACCTTCCCCCTTAATCGGTTCCTTGCGTGTCGATAGCATGCCGATCGAAGATGATTACTTGTTGCCCGATGTGTGTCCACTAGCGCGTTTCCGTCCAATCGGAATCGATTGACCTGGGAACCGGTTCGATCTCGAAAGGGGGCGCGGGTGCGCACCAAGTGGCCCATTATGTCCTTTTACGGGTGTGCGTTTGTCGCGTGCACTGAACTAGTTCCATCGTCCGCACCTCTTTGCCCCGCTGGTGCTGACGTAAACGATGGATGACGCTTGTTTCGATGAATTGAGGCGCGCAACCCGATAGCTGGCCGTGTGTGCCGGGTGTGCATAGTGCCGTTACCGGCGCCCGATGCGTTTGATTGACATTTACAAAAGCTCCCGGACCCCGGACACCGTGGCATAGTGATGGTTTGTCTCGTTTCCCCTCCCACCAAACTAATCGACGCGTCCGATGATGTCAGGTTCCGGAATGCTTTCACGCTCGGTTTGTCCTCACTGCCACGCTCGCTAAAGCTAAACTTTGAGCACTAATTTATGCTGCCAGGGTGTTGTGCTTTTCACGGTGAAACACAAAACACATCAAGCGCCCCTTGTGGTGTGCGTGTCAAAATGGAGGATTAATAATAGCTTGTGGTCTCGCGTTTCTTTGCTTTAACAGTGGTGTGGCTCGTTCGTCCGTCGCTAGAAAGCGGCCGCACTCGCTTAGTGAGGACCTCCACCAGGAATGCCAGGAAACCGTCCGACCGTCACCCTCCGCCCGTGTGGGTCTCCTCTGCGTTTTGTGGTTTAGCGACAAAATTGAAAAGCTGATTTGATTAACCGAAGCAATTAGCGATGTGTCGGCACGTGGTGAGTGCGGGCGTAGGCCGATGACTTGGCGGATGACGGTGGACATCGTCGTCGGCGTTGCCGTTGTCCTTGCGATGGTATTGTTATTGTCATCGTGGTGTCAACGCGTGTCCTTGCTTTGGTTGAAGATTCCGAGTAAAAAAAAAAAACAACATCAATTCATGTCATGGTGAACCGTGGGCCCTGGCTGTCATGCTGTGAGAGGTCTCTGGTATGTCCATCCGAGTCCAGTGGAGCCGCAGTGCTATGCTATTGCCTCTACGGGTCCGTGTCTTGCTTGCTGTCTAAGGACACTGTTGGTTTCGAATACTGAGAGCTATGATTTGATGCTGGTCAGTTGTTCTCCTGGACTTCAGGTCGTTCCTTGATAGAACTACAATGCACAGAGGATTTTGCAGTTGGTCCGATCGCTGCCTACTAAGTTGCAAAGCAAGGAACGTTAAATGTTGGACTCGTCTGCTGCGTTGAACAAATTGTGCTCCATTGTTCGGTGAATGATTGAGCTTGATGACAGCTGATGATGATGATGATGATGATGGTGATGGTCCTGCTACCACAAAAATTGTTCGCGCTACGCAAAGACGACCGAAGCTACGGCGGGGATCACAGACGACAGGATGAGATTTGGTTCGCTTGATTAGATTATGTGCCGACCATGACCAAGGCGGCCGTTCGGCAATGCGCTTGCTTTGGAATGATCTTTTCGTACGAGGCCGTAGCGAGCAACCTGTAGCCACGTCCCAGAGGCCCCTCACGAGAGGGACGCAGCTAGTAAAACTTAATTAAAGTGCTCTTGTCATTGGCAATTTTTCGCTTTTTATGGACCATTAGCTACAATCACCAGTGGACCAGCAATGGCGGCGACTGGCGGAGATGCTCCGCCAATCAAAAGGCAAAGTCCTGGTGGCCGAGATTCTTGATTTGGAAAACCCCTCGGTGTCCCCCCGTGATTTGTGTCCGGTGAGTCTGGTTCGCGGCAACAATTTGGCCTACTTTTCAAACCGTAACATCCGGTTTGATTCCGCAGCCACGTACGGATCGAAAAACACGCACGTACGCACACAAACACAGAGACACCGAAAAGGGGTTTGCAATCAGGACGGTCGTGTCCTGTCCCAATGATAATACCCAACGGTGGACAGCTGTCATTGGCATGCGGCATCCGGCGTGTCCTTTGGCGCTGGCCCTCGTAGGCATATTCAGGATGAGCACCGAATGAGCCAGCTGAGGCCCCAACGGGCCACCCGCAGGACCAATTCCCTGGATCCGGCAGATCCTTCTTATTATGTGGTCTGCGTGACCGGAAACCGAACTGACCGATCCGGCCCCGGGACTTTCGAAGGCTTTTGAATCCTTTTATTCCGATCTCCTGCTCTTCTTCTTCTTCGTCTTCTTCTCGACAACGGAATAACAATCATGGAACCGGGTGCTGTCGTGCGGTCTGGAGCTTTTGCGTTTCCTGTTCAAAATTCAATTCCCACCCTTTCCCTCCTTCGCTGGCCGAATCTGGAACCACAAAAAGACGACATGGACGACGACGAGTCGGCATGTTGTAATCGAATAAAAATTTCCATTTTATTTCCTCACTTTCTGACAGCCGAGGTAGAGCGGGCGAAGATCTTCTTTCTGGGAAAGTGATTTTCTTTACGTTTTCTGTGCTTTTCTCAATACCTTCAATTGGTCGCCGATCGGCTTTCAATGAGTTGGAGAATGTCAGAAAGTCCTTTTCTACAACACCCTTAGCTAATATCTAGCCTTGATACCGAGAGTCGAGTGTAAAGCTAATGAAACTCCATGAAATTCGACTTTTCTCATCCTCCATTTTCCCTTGGAGTAACCAAGAAATCACAGCAAAGCCTCTGTTTGTCCAGTTTCGAGTGAAGTCACCGAGCACCCCGCGCGAACGCACAACTTTGGCTGTTTGCTGCCCAAGTTCTATTGCGAGTACCGCGGTCACCGTGTTACCATGGTTTTTAATTGAAATCACTTCCAATCAGCCGCCCATCCTGCGCCTACCACTCCGGCCATGGAATAAGTTTCTTTTAATTTATGTAGATGATACAATTTGAGGCAATGTCTTTGATCCAAGCGCAACAATTAGCCAGGCGGCAGTGAATTCGCGCGAGGCCACTGGGAGGGTCTCATAGCCGCGAATGGCAGGATTAGGTGTACCTTCCCCTCCGCTAGGCATAGAGTATGCCAATGGATATACCGATGCTTTCCAAGGGACAATCTCAGGACTCCGGGTCCGGGTGACAATTTCGGGCACATTAATTAAGTGCGCCTCAAGCGTGGCCCATCGAGGATGGATCATATTTTTGAGGCTCAATTTTACCTGCCTGATAAGCTTATCCCGAAAAGGTGGGCACTCCAAACACTCCAGAGCTTCTTTGAAGAAGAGGGAAATTGATTAGCGCCTCGAGAGCGCGTCGCGTTTATTGCGGTCTACGTGCCGGGGGACTTAGCATGATTGATTAGGAAGGATGGGGCGTTGATGGTTTGAAAAGAAGTTTCGCTTCCTCCGGCAGTGATTCTACCTGTAGCCAGTACCTGCGTGGCGTAGATTAGACATTCTTTTCGAACGTTAAAGGAGATTACGGGTATCAAGGATGAGGAGCAACTAGCTGTCCACGGTTGGTTTCAAGGATGAGTGGCACAACATGAACCCTGTTGCGATGGTCGTTGTGTCGAAATGTTTGAAAAGCTATGCGATGTATCTGTTCTTGTCTTTGGTATGCAAAGTTCATGCAAAGATTTGGCTGTGCTGGTATTCTTTTAAACTGAATATCCTTTATGCTTATTCTATTAGGTTGTTTCATAAATAATTACGTTTTTTTCATGCAGATGAAAATGATTGTTTCTTTGGGCGATTTCAAGCAAAGCGACAAATTTGTACTGTTGGCAGTAGTAGACATTTTTAGCTTGACTTAGAAAAAAGTGTGCATAATTTCGTTCATAACTGTGTACGAGGCATCACTTTTACTATGTAAAAATATACGTAACGAGAATGTTAAGGTATCATTAAAAGACAGTTTGTGTCAAAATTGATTGGGGAACATTCCGTTCTAGAGATGATTCGCTCAAAGAAGACCAACGTTAAAAGCGCCCGAGAGAAGAATGTAGCCTTTGAGATGGTTTAAAGGAACCAAAACATTGATTTAATCGTCTGATGTCATAAACAAGTTAAATTGAAGTGAACCATCAACAGGAAATGGTCAGAATTTTAAAATCGCAATGATTTCATCTTCCAGCAGGCCGCTTCCAGAAGCTAGACCGCATGCATCTTTATGTCGTCACCAAAAACTGAAAGAACCTGACTGAAAACTTTTAATGTACTTAGCATATATCCCTTGCCTTGCACTATTAGACTGCCATTTGTTTCGATTTTTGAGGCCATTTTATGCCAATTCTGAAGATTCCAGAAAGATGTCAGAAGATTATAAAACAAAATGAAATATAAACCACTCATTTATCTTCATTCGAAGTATTTCATAAACGGTATTCACTTTTGATTACCGAAAGTGCAATCACTTATGAAAGATTAGGTTCTTTAAGAAGGAAATTGCTGCTGATTAAGAGTCAATGAAAGGACATAATCAATGTAACGATTGCCAGAACTAATCTAAAGAGAAACAGCTGTGTTAGGGTTAATATTTAAAAATGATGATGTAACCTGTGAAATCTACTCAAGTTTAACGAAAAAATAAAGTTATGAAATATTAAAATTTAACTAGAAATGAAGGTTCTTATCAACAACTCGGAGTAAAATTGATCTGCAGAGTGTAGGACTTTGCAAAAACTAAAACCAAGTATCTCATCGTCTTAAGTGCTCGTCCATGACTTCCATGACTCACCTAGTTCGAGCCCGGATGACCTTTTACCTCACCAATCCTCAACTACGCACTACAGATTACGCGGAAATTGGCAAATCTTTACGGCGTCGCGCACTTCCGCAGAACCATATCTCATCTAACTTTTAACACTCTCTCAATCATCAACCGGGTCGCCGTGTGCCGCTTCACCGGACAAGCGGTTTTGCCGAAACCTTACTGCCACCATCCAGCGTGTGCGAGATTGTTTTTCCTTTCTTCCGGTTACTATCACGAGCGCACGAGCGCGCCAATTTGTTCCGCGGATCAGTTCTCGCACTTAATTTTCCTCACAAAACCTCCTCCGGTAGAAAACGTTCACTGGCAAACACTGAGGCCACTGCTGCGAACATTAATGCTTTTATGCGGCACCGGGTGCACTAAAGTTGTGCGGTCGTTGATGACAATTTATGCGTCCAAAGGCAGCGTCCGACTGGTAGCTAGCACGGGCATTCAGCATTCGTCGGCCACTCCTCTGCCGTTTACTGCTGCTTGGCTAAGGTTCGCGCGTTCTGTCTGTCTTCGCCTCTGTGGAAGGCATTTCGCGATACGCGGAGTGGACCGTAATCAACAAACAACTTAGCGAGGCTACACTAGGAGGCCACACGGAGGGACAGACACTTTGCTCATCCAGCGAATTGATCCGTCATCCGTTCAATGATCGGTGGGATAAGCATGTGCCTGTAGCGTGTGTATGTTTGTGTGCTTGTATGTTTATAATGAATATTTGTTTATTGTTCACAAGCCCTCTCCGTTGTTGCCCAGCGGTCCGGTGGTGGTGGTGATGGTTTGGCATAGGGCCCAGTTAATGTGAACACTGCCAATGGCGGCGGACACACTACTCTCTCTCTCTCTTTCTCTCTGGGCGCCCTACCACAACCCCATCACCCGGGGGGAGCACCATTAATCTAGTCTCGGGTTCATCTTGGCGGATCGCGACGTCCCGAGTGATGTGACGATGATCCCATGGTCCGAGCGATTCGCACCTTTTTCCACTGTTTGATTTATGAGCGTTACTGACGCGTGCGACCATTCGAAGCGCGACCGAACAGCGCTAGCTAGCCAGCCCGTCCTACCTCACTGACCTCGCTGGATGGTTCTGGATGGATGGATGGATGGATGGTTGGGCGGATCACTTGAATTGATCACTCGGTCGCCGGAGATACGCCGGAGTTAGTGTTTGATCGAGCACCAAGACACCGCTCCCAGAAACTTCCCTTTCCATTCCTCAAACCACTCTCCAGACCGTGTTGGATTCAATTTCACGAAACAAACGTAAACACACCGGAATCGGATAATCAGGACCACGTTGAGCGCCAATTAGTGGTCCTAAAGGAGATGAGCCACTAGTGGTCGATCGGGCTGAAGGTCCTACGGGACTTGCTAAACAAGAACTGAGCCACCAACTCACCCCTAAAGCAACGATTCCTTCGAAAGGGAACCGAAAACACAACCGGAACCACAAGCTAGAACCGTCCTCGAGCTAGCGAATCGGTTGAGCGTTCGGGAAGAACTGGCGCTTGGCGCTGACGTCGAGCTGCGAGTGAGGCTGTCGTGTCGATAGCACGCCGCTTGTTCGTTCGGCTTGGCGCCTCCTCGACAGTCGGAGTGAGAGAGAGAGAGCGAGAGCGAGAGAGAGAGAGAGGGAGAAAAAGATAGGGTGATAGAGAGCGCGTGAGCGAAAGGGAGAGAGCCGCATGCTGCAGTGGCGCAAACGAGAGAAAGCATCCGGAGATCCGGAGATGTCAGGTGTCATCTGATGGCGAGCAACAAGCGAGCAACTTGAAGAAGGGTACTAACAGAAGCGGAAGGTGAGGCAGAAGAGGGGTAGCACTTATGTAGCATAGCGCCGCAATAGTACACCACACTCGTTGACCGGCGACCGGCCCCTCGAAGTCAAATGGAGTCGAATCAGCGGTCAACAAACGGAACGCGGCCGCGCACCCCGCGGAACCATTCGCTACAAATCCTGTCCAATTCCATTTGAAGTGGCCCAGCGACCACTGCTGCTGCTGCTGCTGCTTGGTGGTGCTTGTTGGGACTCGACTCGAGGTCATCCTGTTGGCCACTACACACCTCAACATCCTAATTGAACTCGTGATGTTTGTTCTTCTGTTGCCGGCCATTGGCTTTGTTGAGCTATTAGTCTTTTTGAACATTAACTTCCAAGTGTAGGCAGCACGCGAAATCAGCAGCCAAGTAAATAGTTATCAAGAAGCTAACCAATTAAATTGTCAGCCACCGATTGCGCTCATTGCTTCTTTTGTTGGTTTTGTGCCACGTGTAGTGAAAATTGGAAACGAAAATATGCCTTCAATACAATGGAATCGTACCGGTAGGAGTTGATAGTATTTCTGGTTGTTTGGTTCGATAAAAAATGTCAAGTATTTACGATGGCTTGATGGGGGCAAAGCCATTACCATTTCCTACAGCAACATTCTTCGTTTACATTTCCTTTGGAGCAGTGCGATGTTTAAGATCGTCCTGCCTCAATTGCCATCGCTATGAAGCTATCGAAAAACAAGAACAGCGTGAGTATTAAAGAGCGTGGGTTAGTGGGAACTGTATATTCAACTACCTAGCATTGAGTAGTTTTAAGATAGAGTTTTGCATTAGTTTTGTCAATAGCATTTCGCAAGATTCTTCGTTTGCTTAAGCACTAAGTAAACTCACGCTCGAGTGAAAGATCCTGCCGGGACCTTCGCCACCATCTACCAAATCTAGTATTTTCCTTCTGCATAGTTCGCTTGCAGATGACTTCTCATTAGCGTATGCAAAGCTTCATCATCCGCTAGCTAGCGAAACATCAAAGGTAAAACGAATAGGCCACTGTACCCATAAGCTGTGCTGGAGCGACTGTGCTAA
>NC_064877.1:45757500-45765000 GCF_943734665.1 Anopheles aquasalis
TCAGTTAATTCAATTTCGTTTGGCATAAAAGCTACCTTTGTTTTGCTCCTTTAGCGGTAGCCAACAGGAGGAGCGTCTTTGGAATGGCAGCACAGTCCCCGGGTATGCTGCAAGCAGGAGCAGAGCACGCCAGGCAGCACCCTACGACCGCTTAGTGGCTTTGCTTTCCTTCAAGACAGTAAACGATAAATGTTTTCCTTCGCCTCATCACGCATCCGCTCGGATGCGGTTGTTCCCGTAACACCTTTTCTCCACATTTGTCCTTCGTCCTTTCCAAGATGCTGGCGAGATTCCGCAGCATCCGTCAACTGGTGCGGCTCACTTACTTACTTCCACCCGTTCCCTCTCTTCGCATTCCACGAATGCAGAGGTTTCACCTGAAGCTGAAGCTTGAATTAGGAAGTATTGTGTTGGTTTGTGTTTGTGAGGGACAAATGAAACATTGAATTTCCCCGAGGCGTAAGCGATGCGGCATCGCGAATGCGTCTGGTGGTTTGTTTAACTGCGCTACGATTTCAGGTTTCAGAAACATACCCCAGAGCAGTGCAAAACATCCGTTTAACGGTTTGTAAGCGGAAAAGGACACTTGACTTGCACTTTTCCGCTCGTAAAAGTGGAATAGTATAAAACGAAATAGCGTAAAATGTCTTCATAAGCGTAGCTACGAGCTGGGTAGGAGTGGTTTTGATGACGGGCGTAAAAAGGTCTCACTTCATTCGGATCCCTAGGTCCCCTGGTTGCAAACAGCTGAATCGACTCTTAGTGACGGTGCCATCCTCTGAAGCGATTCATCGCTGAATGGCCATGTTGATGAGTAATGTACATCAAGTGATACTTTATGGAGCCTTCTGCTGCCCATGCTTTCGAGGGCGCTTCAGCCGTTGGTGTTGGTGGAACTTTAATTGCGTCTGCATCCCTTTCTGCTAGGAATAGTCACATGAAAAGAGGTGAGATAGAAGAGACAAGCTTTAATGCCTGAAAACTCTGTAGACGACGATTAAACGCACGGCTAGTAAATTTGATTAGCGTGATCGTGTCCCTTCTAACACTCCGCACGAGAAGGTTCAAGGTCAGTTTTCAATTTATATTGCGTGAATTCGTAAGTCAAAGTAAATGTTTGCTTATGCTTGAGCACAACACAACCGAAATCTGATTTCAGACTCGGATTTCAGTACCGGCATCCAACCGTAACACCGCGTTGATGCAGCCAAGCGCAGGTTAGCGCAGCAAAAAACCTACACCGTAGCGTAGAACAGCTTTTGCTCCCTTCTCGTCGTCGTGGTCGTCGTCGTGGCCAGGTAAGATGAGATTAAAGGAAATGATAAGGATGTAAGAAAGCGTGAAAAGCGCGTTTGCGTGCCACGATGCGAAGCAGCAACCGTGGCGCATGTTTTATGAGGGTTAAAATGATCAAACAGCCCGGGCAGCAATGCCCCTCGCATGCAGACCGTCAAATAAAAGCCAAAACAAAACACGACAAAATAGACGAATGATGGTGGTTTGTAAAAAAGTTCTCACAACCCTTCTCAACTGTTCTGAAGGTGCTGATAACGCTTTCGATGTTGTCTTGCCCAAAAGGATAACGGTTATGCATGAAGCCAGCATTTAATCGTGTGGCACTTAATTTTTCCGCAGGATGGGAGGATCTTTAATAAATTTTGTTCTATTTGCCTTTCATATTTTTGTCATGAATAATTGCAATAGATAATTTTAATCAACATGGACTTTCCAAGACGCTGCCATCATTTTTTTAGCAGCCATTTTTTTCAAATCAATCATTAAGGGTACTAAGTTTTCTAACAGAAAGCAATCAGAAAATTCAAACTTAAATTGTTGTTCATGCCATGTTGTGTCTTGTATTTTATAAAAATATCTTTGATAGCAAATATAATCACAACGAATTTCGTCATTATTGAAATGTTATTTAATTATATTTTTCATGCGTAACTACAAGAATGACACTTAAAAATTATACATACGGCTCGTCTGTCTTTATATATTTAAAAAAAAACACTTCAAAATTATCATAGCACTGATGCACACTGTTGTTTTTGAATATGGGATTATTTTGGCAATCGTCTAATGATCAATAGATGCCTATTTGTTGTTCATTCAATTGATCTGTATTTTTTGCTAATTATTTTTAATTGTTATATAACATAATATAACATTTTGCTTCTCATTCTGTAAGTGTAAGTGCAATGTAACAAATGATTTCTTTTATGTCCGATAGCTGTTTTTTACCCATTCGATATCAGCTAATTACCTTCGCATCACCTTTGCCTCCTACAACAGGACACCAGGTACACCACGTAACGGCAAGAAACGGCTGCGGAGCTGGATGGAAGATTGGTTCTGTATTGACGATGGACGGTGTGCAACAGCATTGAAGTAAGTTTTATGATGATTGATTATCGTGCTGCGAGCTCTCCATAGAGCGAGCCCGTGGGCTACTTCCGGATACATAACATGCTACCTGGCCGCTACAATCACAAAAGGGCATCTCAGGGGCCATATCCGCCTTTTTACCTCGGTTTCTCGGGGCTAGCGAGGGGTGAAAAAGCTCCATCCTATCGGACGGTGGGGAACTAATGCAATAAAACTATAATGAGATTATAGAGCCGTCATGTTTCTCATTGAAACTGGACTGCTGAACCGGATTCACTCGATATTCCGCACTTGTCGGTCACGGTCGAAGTTTAGTGCACTTGGTGCGGTGCATTCCATTGCCAGTGGACCTCGGGACCACCTGGATGAATCTAGAGCACTGCCAGCCAGCCGGCCGGCCAGCGAGATGGAAGTTTTTAAAGAAATTTCCTGGCACGAACTTCCTGGCACCGGGACTTCCGTTCCAATGGGACACTGTTGAGACACGCAATGAGTTTCGATTTTTTTCTCCCATTGCGAATGTAATTTCCATCCGACGGTACCTGATAAAGCATACAGATCACGTGGTGTTTGTTAGATCGCGATAATTGGGATCATGGGCACTCTAAGCGAAGAGAGGGAACCAGATGCCTGTTCAGATATGCCATCGAATTTAATTAAGCCATTAAGCCTCATCACCGAAGGCTGGGTGCACGGGCTGCCCTGGTCAAAGCCCCCGGTGTATTGGCAATTTCTGCTCTCGCCAGCGCTCGATTCTGGGTAATATCGCTGGTTTCGCTGGTAACACCCACACTCCACCGGCAGGACAATGGAACTCTTTAATTACATGGCCACAACCTTAAGCTGGGCAGCTAATAAATTCATAATTTGATTGCTTCAAATTGGCAGCGAACACCGATCCGAACCGCTCAACGTTCAACGAATAATGCGTCTGGCAGTTGTTGTGGCGTTTAAACATTTGACTTGCTCTGTTCCGTTTGAGTTTTTGCAACTTTGTTCGGTGTCGTACCTGGAAAGAGGGAAAGTTGCAGAGAGATTGCTAAAGGGAAAGGCTGTTTAAAGGTGGGTGTCAAATAAGAAGACGGAACGGAAGGATCGAATATGATTGGAAAAGTTTACGATCTTACGACGTAAGTGAAGAGCGATAAGAATATCAAGTTAGAATGGAAAATGATGCTCATCTTCAGGAGTAACTGTTCGATTGTGTTGCATAAATCACTTTGAATAAATTGAAAAGACTCCTGTCAACGGATCACAATGAATTATTAGTGCGAAATGGAATGGAAAGCATTACACAAGTCATCTATCAACTATTGATTAATTTTGAATCGCAGCAAAACCTCGTACTACTCGATAGGTTCCTGTAAATTAGTAAATGCATTCATTACTCATTTTGCTATTGTTTTTGTTTCATCTCTGACAAAGAAACTTGTTCGTACTGTTATGCTGCAAGGGTGGTGGTTGTCCTCAAAATGATTATAAGCTGCCATTGTCCAACTAAAAGTTTCTTCGTAGTGCGGTCAGTTAGGCTGCGGTTTTAACAATTGAATGAACTGCTGTAGTTTGACCCATTATGAAATGTCTATTAAAAGTTTCTCCAATAGTAGTGCAGCATTATTTCCCTTTAGAATCATATTTGGATCATTTGACAAACAAAAGCCACAGTTGATTACTCTTCGTAAATTCGTGTTGTTTGAATTACTTTTAAATGAATCAAACACATTAAATTGCTTTTTATTCTTCATTCCAAGCGTTGAATTTCACAGAAATAAATCCAAAACCTTTTTTAATGTTTTAACGCTGAACAGGTACGGTTTTCCCGGTAAGTGACATTGTAAAATTCGTTCGGTTACTCCAGCAGTTGGGCGCCTCCATCAGTCTTGTACAGTCAAGTTCAAGGATAACGCAACCGGAATCCTTAATGCGGTAGTTGCATACAACTACGACTTATCCCATCCAAAAGCTTTTGTACGAGGCGAGCTTTTTTAGCTACTTTCGACCAGTTGGCGAACAGACGAAAGCTTCGAATCAGCGCAGTGAGATTTTTCCGTTCCTTCAAAACACTGTTGATGAAAATTTCCATTGCGGTCCTCATTTCCATTTGTTAGACGCGTTTGTTCGGTTATTCGGAAAAAGGATGGTTATCAGAAACACAAAATATTCGTAAATCTCTGAAACGTATTTATTAAATATACGACGCTTAATTGTCATTCCAGACACAACAGAGGGATTTTTTTACAATTTCCTTGTGCTTTGCTCAGTTTAAATTAACTTACTCCAATAAAAAAAGTAACACTATCGTATCTTTAACTCACAAACTAAGCGATAAAGCATGCAAAACGTGTATTTGTAATACGAGAACGGTTTGTCTTTATTCATGATTTGATGGCTACTGAGGCAGTCTTATGAATGAATGGTTCGGTTACATGTTTCGGTTTATGCACACGATGTAATGCTAATTGAAACCACCGCTACCACACGAAACGGACTCGTGACAAATGGCGAACGATTCCTTCCCTCCAGCGTTCTACGACTTGAAGAATGTTAGATTGTGTTTGTTTTTGAAAAACTTCCGCAACGTTAGCCGCCAGAACGCTACCCTGAAGTCGACATTGTAGAACGCGTAGATGAACGGATTGATGGCGCTATTAATCCAGCCGAGCCACGTCAGAAACTCCATCAGATCGTCACTCTTGGAGTCGTCCGGCAGGAACGGCATCAGCAGGTAGTAGACGAAGAACGGCAGCCAACAGGCGATGAATCCACCGACGACCATGCTGAGCGTCTGGGCGGTTTTGGTTTCGCGCTTCAACGACGATATCCGAATCGGTATCCGTTTACCGTGTAGCCGCACCTTGGTCGCATTGGTCGTCACGTTCGAGGCGCACGATTCCGACAGCGAGATCTGGCTGGCACTGAACTGCACCGTGTTGATGGGCCGCAGCTCGAATGTTGCACCCGAAAACCGGGACATTGCGCTGGCGTTGCTGCTGTTCCGGGCATTCGGAGTGATGCGCGTCGAGCTGAGAAACTCGTACAGTGTCTGGTGGGAGGTGTTGTTGCTACTACCGCCGTTGGTGTAGTGGGTGGCACTTAGCTGCCTGCCACCACTGCCACTACCGAACGCTCCGCTCACCATTTGCCGGGGGCTCGTGTCGGCATCCGATGTGCAGTTGTCCACCTCGATGTCGCAGCTCTTTTCCGTGGCCTGCATCAATCCGTCAACACCGAATGCGTCGTGAAATGGAAGAGAAAGACAGGGAAAATGATGTATTAGCAGTGTAAGATGGCTAACTGACAGATGCTCTGGGGGACCCAAAACAAACGATCTCAAAAGTCCGGGAATGTGAGTGACCTGAGGTGCTGCGTACTGGGCCAGCATCCTAAACTAACAGTGTACCCTCGGCCAGCCAGTATTTGTGAGCAAGGCAAGCATTATTTATCTAAACGGACTGCCGGACGGACACCAAAACAAACCAATAGTTGACGGAACGTTCTTCACGGAAGGTTGAGGAGGGATTGCGATGATTCAACTAGCTCGATTCTATTTTCATATTCTTTGCAGATGCTTTATCATTCTCAGCTTGAACCAATGTGAAGTTGATGGGTAAAAGGAGAGAATTAAATAAACTGTTGAATTAAATGACGACAGTTCGTTCGTTATGGCAAATAGATGGAAAACATAACATTCCGTGAAATGTTCTTTCTCTGTTTGATGTTTTTGGGTGGGAAACTGGTAGGAAATCCTCGTTCTATATAGCAAAACACACAGATCAAAGCAAAAACCGCAATTACAGCCGTATTGTACGAATGCTTAAGCTTCATCTTGCTCTCGGCGGGGGAAAAATGAAGCTCAAGGGAAGAGAGGGCGCGAAACAGCGAGTTAAAACCAACTTTTCTCATCCAAACCGTCTGCACTGTTTGGGTGGTTAAATTAGCGGAAAACAGGTTTAATTGATTTCGCATTTCACGCTCGAAACCACGAGGAATCTGGCTTAACTCTGGGGCCAGGTTTGTTGTTCACTCCGTGCAGATGCTCCGTGAAATGACAACCGTCCGCTTCCAGGAGGACGACAGTCAAGCGAGAGAGAGAGAGAGAGACAGACGAGGGACAATGAGCAATCCAGCGAGCCAATTCAATCCATTCCGGTCACCTTTATTACGGGTGTGCTTAGGAGTTTAGCCCTCCCCGTCCGGGGAAGCCGTGAATGTTGTCCGTTGGTGGCACAAGCCATTCCGCTAACAAAACAGTCTTCTGCGGGCAATGACCGTAGGCGGCATCATTAGCATAACAACGGTAGGTCTAAAATTAAATGTAAAAACCTGAAGCCACGGCTGGAGCTGGAAGTGAATAAAGGATGAAGACGTGGGAGCATTCAGCGCGCCACCCGGACTTACCTCCGTTTTGGTCATTCGGTTTTGGCGCGACGTTAGCACGCAGCAGATCTTGGAGTACACGTACAGCATCACGGTCATCGGGATGAAGAAGGAACCCATGGCGGAGAACACGACGTAGCCCTTGTTCTGGTTGTAATGACACTCGTAGCTTTGCAACGTTCTCCGGTCCTGATCGTACCTGTTTGGTGCCCGGAAAACGGGAAACCGAAACGAAACCGGTCAAGCGTGAGCATGAGAATTCAAGCGAGCATATCGAATCGCTATGAAACGAAACAAACAATCGAACTCCTTGCTCCACACATTCACATCCACATCGGAGATAATGTATGTAAGCGGCTCTTAAAGCAGACATCCAGACGCGGTTCCTATTCGCACAAACCTCACACGTGCCCGCTCAGCCAACCCATGAGGTGGTAGTAATTGATTTTCTTCAGATTAAATTTCATCTCTAGGTAAATGAAAAAAATATGTCGCCCTTTTTTGGGGGGAGAGTTGGAAAGGTAAACAGGCGAAGAGGGAGGTAAGAAAGGTTGCTGTGATGGTGGTAATCGTGGGTTTGGGGAAACCAGTTTTATAAGTACCGGTTGCCGAATGACTTTTGAACTTTTGAATGAACATTTGAAATTGAGTTTACCTTGCCACCGTCAATACGAAATGGCGGCGACATCGGTGGCTTCGATGGCGGTGGCGAGCAGCAGCAGCAGCGCGTTCCAG
>NC_064877.1:45770000-45792500 GCF_943734665.1 Anopheles aquasalis
GGTAGCTTGAGCATATCTTTAGCTAAGGCTCTAAGCATCCAAGCAAGTTAATTTTGGTTTTTCCCTGCACACCGACCATTTAATACCAGTTCGTTAACAGAATGCTTTATCAATAAACTATTTTTTCTAAACATTTTTTTGAAGACTTCAATTTGTAACTTCCCTTGTAAAAGCGAACATCGCACACCACTCAATTGTAACGGGGAAATAAAAACCAATGTCCAGTCCGTCTACAAACCCAGTCCCCAGATCCGTTCGCTCTCCTCAGGAAAGATCTTCTACAATCGTATCCGTGGCCCGAATTGCCGCCAGATTGTTCTCACCGAATGGTCACCGTACCGGGGCGGTGGTATCAGCTGCACCACCAATCAAGGTGCGTTCGGGGGCCAATAATAGTAACAACCAGATGCGCTCACTCTATGGGCCCTTAATACTGAACACCGTTGGTGTTCGTGGGAGGATTAATCATATTTTACTGGGCTTGTTCCGCTTTGGTGTGCGAAGCCATCTCGGTTCACCAATTGGGAGGAACAAACTGCACGCGAGTGGTGTGCAGAAGAAGAAAGGATATTTCATCCCGCTAAGCCAGCTCCGAAATTGGCGGTTGTGCGCCACGTTCACCACGTTAAGCCGTCTAAATGTCCCTTCGCTATCTTCTGGCGTTAGTGCCGTACAGTTTTCGATTCATTTTCACTTCTTGTTTGTGTGTTTGTATGTGTGTAAGAGTGTAAGTGTGTGTTGAGTAGAATAGTCTCACAAACAAGTGCTACTTGTGTTTTTCAGTTTTCTCCTCTTCAACTCTTGTCCATCATGTTTCATTCCATGGCTGGTTACGCATTTTCATGCGTCGGCGAACGTTTGCTGCCTGTGCTTTGTACATACAAATTTCAGATCAAAACCACCGCCAGGGGAATGAATCTAGCGACCATAAATGAAGAGCCAGCGAAAGCGAAAGAGAGAGAGAGAGAGAGAGTACGGCTCGATGCCAACGCGAGAACGGCGCGCTTTGCCCTAATGTTCCTTGTGATCTTTACTGACACGAACAAAGCAAATCCCACCGGGGTACGCCACGTACACAACAATCAGCGCGATTGTCAGGCGGTTGCAAATGGTGGCTGGAGCAACACCTCTGAAACGCCAACATCACCAGCTGCTGCCACCGACACCGACGACCACCACTTTAAAGTGGCGCCAAAGAGAAACTATGCGCTGGAAACCTTCTGCGAGTGTACACGAATGTAGCGTATCGCTTATCGAGCGCTCATTGGAGGCTGGACTTTAATAGGAAAAATGTTCCCGCTTCCAGGAAAATCAGTAACTGGTTCGTTTTAATGAATTGTTTTGCGCGATGTAAACTATCTGCAGCGCTAGTGAACCAACATACTTAGCCTCTGAAATGTATGTTAATTTTATGCCAAAAATCCAAACAAGATTTGAGGTACCATCTGTCACCTGCAAACGTGTCACTGTCGCTGACGTTACGATAGAGAATAGCGATGGATAATGGCGACTGCCTGAAATTGACTGCCAAATGGTGGATGGTGGTTCATCCATTCAATCATCAACCGGCTACCACCCCGTAACATTCCCATTGGAGCAGCTCGTACTCGGTTCCGGGAATGTGGCGCCTTTTTTTCCCCCACCAGTAGCTACTTGCCTTGGAATGAACAACAGAAGTAAACAAAAAGGGGAAAGGAAGAAAAAAGAACCAATAAACTGGGGCACGGTGGGGCGATAAGGAGTGTCCAGTTTACTTTGAACAGCACCTGCACCTGACCCAGTAACACAAAGGTGTGACATCAGCCAACTGCCACGTTACCAACACAGCACGATGCGCAGTGCGAAGTCATTAATCGATGTAAAAATACGTGCGACAGATGAATTGAACGTTACGTTGCTTCTGTGGTCCCTGCAGTTGCCTGGATTGCCACCACCACCACCTCGCCCCGCTGGCATTGTTCCATAAACTGTCATTTCTCATCAATTAACGGAACGTCAGTACGTCACAGTGCATAAACGCCTTTGGTTGTCGGTTGCCGCATTTTGTTCTCAGTTCTCGGTGGAGCCGCGAGCCCCGTTAGACCGCTGCTGCTCCTTCCTTAGTGGAAATCGATTAGCTTTCGAGCCAGTTTGTTTGCCCTTCCTTCATGGTATGTTGGTGTGTTTTATTTGTCTCCGCTCGTTTATGTTTGTGTTCCGTGTTCTCATCGCCGTCGTTGTCGTTGTCGTCGTTGTCGTTGGCCGGCGTCACGGTTCGATAAATGGCTCGATCTAATTGGTGCCATCGTGAGACATTAAGGATAGTAATTAGCTTGTTAACTGACAGATCAGAAAAACCTACTTAATCAGTCGCACCCAACCGCGATTGCCTTGGGCATTCTCTTTCTTTTTTAGGTGCCACACTTGGTCTTGGCATAGTTTTACCCTCCGAGTGAAAGGGGGGGGGGGGGACCACAATCGAATCGAACCGAAGAACCGTATGGGTCACTCACATTGCAGTGTGTGACGTGGGTATTGATGGAACATATTCACCTGGACACCTTTTTTTTGTCATCAGAATCCTAGCTCGCCCTGTCAACGACGATAAGGAGCACGAAGATAAAAGAAGTAGCTTACTTCCCATCAATCACGTTCGAACATTGTCTCCGAAATGGCGTGAAACTGACAACCGAGGGAGAGAGAGAGAGAGAGAACGGAGGAAAGCGAGCAAAAAAAAAGCTGTCGCCTCCAAATCTTTCCTCTGACCTTGCGTGACAGCGTTTCGTTCGGACCGTTGAATTAAATTAGGAAGCTTTTGACACCTCCCACCTTGGCCGGGGGGGTGTGAAAACGGTGTGCTAGCGGTGTGCTAGGGTGGTAGCACAGCTCCCACAGATAATTAATGTTCTCCATTAACAAATTCTACTTTGAAGCGATCGCGAATACTAAAATACTGCTTCTTCGCCGTCCGATGCAACACGAACGAAAGGATCGACTACTTCGTTGCTTGACTACTGTTTTGAGTGTTTTTTTTTTGGGGTTTTGTTTTATTTTTTTTTTTTTGAGAGTCTGCATTCGGGAGACCAACTGGAAGTGATGACATCAAACGTTCACTTGAAATGCTGTGTTCTTCTTCTTTATCCCCGTTGTCATCTGCTGCTCGGAAGGTCGTGCCAAATACTGCCTTTGTATTACGGCATTCCATCGTCCAGCGATACGGCAACCGTCCCCCAACACATCTTCCACTTTATGACATCGACAACATGGATCGAGCCCGTTGTTGGCCCATATGCTAGTAGAAGGTTCGAGGTGATCCCTTTTCCCCTATCGTCCTTGACAAGTGGCAGGCAAGGGTCGTCGTCGTCGTCGTCGTCGTCGCCACTGTGCTAAAAGCCGGCGACATCCATTCGCCAAGAATGCGATAATAAATTTGAAACCGCTTCCCTTTTTTCACCACCCCCCCCCCCCCTCCCCTCCACACATCCCAAAGGATCTGTTTCGAGTGATCCCTTGTTCCGTTTTCGGTGCTTTTTTGCATGGCTTGTTACGAATTACCCAGGCTCGTGGTTCGGTTCATGGACGATTGGAGCGGTTGAATAGAAAACGGTTCGCTCAAGTAGCACCCATTGAAGTAGGTAGTATGGAGATGTTGAGCTTCGGTTTTTGGACAAAGTGAAAGCCACATCGCCGGCACCGTGGCGTGGGCTCAAGCGGTTGGAAAAATCAAAATCATTTACTCAAATCACTCTGCTGCTGCTGTTGCTGCTGCGACTTGGGTTGGGCGACGAAAACAAGTTACTCGACGACGGGGGTGGTTTGATGAAATAAAATATGATAAATCGCGCATCAAGGAACGAAGGAGGATCCATGTGGCAAGGCCCCCGCCGCCAGCCAAAGAGACGTATGGCGCTCGTCAGGCACAAATATTAATTATGCTTGTAAATAATCCCACAGCCTATTCCTCACCGCCGCAAGTATCTGGCAGGTTTTTCCATGTAAACGTCTCATTGGACCCGCGGGCATAATTAGGGCCGGATCCTTGGGATCGGGCCCATAGCTGACACGGACTCGGTCTCTTTATATCTCTTTTACCGCATACCGTACAGTAAGATTGGTTTTTCGTGGTGTGCCGTGACTACGATTACCGGTCCCCACGTGTCATTTACATCTCACGTTAAGCAAAAATTAGAAAGCAATCCCACTCGGCACTGCTCGCCAAAACCAAATGATTACCAAAGCTAATTTTCGGTCATAATTTCGCGAAATAATTTAGCAAATGACCTGGGATTGTGAAGTGTTTGGAATTCACCAAAGTCAGAAAATGTAAACTCCGGAAAGCGAGAGTGCCCGACGAAGCGCAAAATGGACTTCTAGGACGCAAAACAAATCGACGAGATAAAATACAAACTTAAGTAGAGCTTTCGGCGTCCGGTTTCAAGTTGAAATAACAACTCTCGGAAGCGGATAGACGGACAGTTGACGGAACGACACTCCGGTCCGGTGCCTCCTCACAAGATGACCGTATGGCGGGGTAGTTTTGCACATCGCTCGCTGCGCAAGTGTTTTGCCAGACACAGTTCCCGGGAGGAATCAAAAGTTGGGACACCGGAAACAATTCAAGCGGAACATAGACAAGAGCCATTTTATAGCATTATGTCGCCGTAAGCACCTTAGCGGTGCTTAAGAAGAAAAGAAGACATTCCAGTCGCAACCATGCCCGGGTACCAGTATGACACCAATCGCTCACGGTCACGGGGCAAACATTTACATTCCATTATACGCTTTCGGTTGACTTTAACAAGGCAGATTGCCGGCCTCGATTCGTCACCGATAAAAATGGAGAAGGCCAAGCGCTTTTGGTCAATCCGGAGATCCTTCGTTGACCTAAAGTCATTGAGTGCCCCCAGAAGCACTGGGGAGGTTAAACATTATTCATTTCTATTCCTGGTACCTGGTTAGTAGTGGAGCCGTGGATCGATCCACTTTTCCCCTTGGTTGCATGTGCAGCGGATGTAATTCATGGTTGAAATAGGTCAAGTCACTAACGAAAACTGCTCCTTCCGGCCACTTATCGAAGGTCGGCCATGAGATTGACCCTCGGACCAGCACTACTTTGTACTGCGAGTCCCTGCGTTGGTGCCAATATCCTGCGCATTGAAAGAGTAAAATGGTTATTTTCTATTGTGCAACCTAACCTCATTTAATGAAACAAGTGAAGAGGAAGTGTCCACTGGGCTATCGGTACGTTCAATTTAAACTCACACCATAATTGGGTTCGGACGATCTGTTGTGTGGGTTTTTTTTATTTCACTTCCATGCACACTATAAAAGTGCCAATTACTCCTCCTCGGGACTTTTGTTTTTTATTATTTCGGCTTGTCAACGAACGAACGACGGACGCAACGAAACCCATCCTATGGTGCAACACACCAGAGCTTATTGGCTTCAAACGAAGGTCAAAGTATGTTTATTCGAACCACCCATTTGATGTTTGCAGCCGGATGGCATGTGCTGGTGAGGTGGTTGGCAGGATGCCATGTAATTGGATAATTAATCAATTGACCTTATCGTACCAATCTGGTGTTTCAAGTTGTTGAAAGTAGTCGCACGAGGCACCTCGTATCGTGCCATGAGTTAGTTTTTGTGACAATCATCAATCAATAACAAGCATACCTTAAAGTGCAACTACGCAGCGCAACATTGTTGTGATGCATGTTTTGATAATGTGCACTGCAAGCATTTGGCATAAAATATTCTAAAACTATAAACAAGAGAGAACGCTTACGGGAAACTTTAATCTCATGGATTACGGTCGACGAACTGGGCAAAACTTGGGCAAAGCAAACCTGGGCAGTCTTGGAGTTTGTAATAACATCCGATTATCACTCAGCAGAACAGATAAGCTAGTCTCACGTAAATCGATATTCTCTCACATCAACTAGTAGCATCATCTCGACAAAGGGTTAAGCTTCCGTATCGGTTCTATTTTTTGGGGGTCCTTAATGGAATGCACAGGGTTTGTTTTCTATCCGTCTGCATAAAATGAATACTTAATCATTGGGGTTCAGCAGAAAAAGAACACCCTAGCTAGTAACTGAAAGATTAAACACCTTTTCAAGAAGGTAAACCAAAAAGCAGTCACCAATTTTGCATAATGGCACTTTCAAATATCTTTCTGAAAGGTACAATTCTAATGCTTTTTGGGTTTTTGATACATAATCAGATTAAAAGGTACCGGCACTTTTTAATCGGATTATATAGGCAATGATTTCAAATCTACTATTTTTGAAAAGATTAGTCTTTATTAATTAACTACTTAAATCGGAAATGTTCAACTAACAGTTTGCTATCTTTACGAGATCATTTTACCAAAACTAATGAATTTTACAGTTTTTTAAACTTTTGCAATAAGTGCCACCATTGGCTTTCAACGAATTTATGATCAGACGATTCATTGATGATAAAGGTGATGATGATGATGAGATTGAAATTGATGATGAGATGATTGTAAGAGTAAAAAAAATATGGGTTGGCTGTCAGGTACTGCTTGGAAACTAATAAACTGTTAAATTTATTGCCAAATGGCCATAATATTTGTTTTGAGCTATCTTAAAATTGATTACTGCAAGCCATTTGGGAGTGAAGCCTGTTGCTTCTCTCACCGACGTAATGTACGATAAATATTTCATGTAAACGGACGAAAATATGCCGGTATTTTAACGACATTCAATTTAGTCGGTCTAGACAGGGATTTAAAAAGTCTTTTTTATCATGGGGCTTCATCTCATGTTATGTTGACCAGCTGATATCAAAAGTGTGGGAGGATACTTTACGGCGTTGGCGTCTTGTGTTTTGTCTGATGGAAGCACTCAATGTAATGGCAGTACTTTTAGAAAAGTTTGCGTCAGATTTTCTTTTAAAATAAGATAAACTGTGGATTTGTGGTTTTGTTTTGGTTCTAAAAGGTAATTTGATCAATCTTGCTTACACCTTTCACCAAAAAAAATCATAAAATCTAGCTAAAGAATGGTTATTTTTGTGAAATTGTTTCTCTAAAGAAACGAAGATATGAAACCAAAATTGTGTTTTAAAAGCTTTTAATAGCCCAAGCAGTACGATTGTTTTAATAGATCGAAAGACCGAATTAATTAACAAACGTTTCAACATTTTTTCCAACTTGTAACGTGTATGTTTCCTAATGGTATGTGAGTAAATTTTCAAGCCTTGCAGAATGTATGTAGAATTGTATGTAGGCTGTATGATTGTTGCTGAACTGTTTCGATTCATGAATTGTTTCTGAAAATAAATAAAACATCTATACAATAACGGAATGGAACAACGTACCTGAAATCCGAACGCGAATCAAATGAAATTCCTTCGAGTTTCTTTTTCTGATCGATTCATTTTGGGGCGAGGAATTACACAGCTCCTCGTCCAATCACTTTGTGACACTTATTGATCACTAGCGGTTGGCTGAATGGTTTCCGTTTATTCGAATAATCTGGCCCAGTACGGTTACATTGGTCTAAATGCTTATAACGAACGGATAATTGTTATGAGTCACACAGCAATCAACCCCGAATGGTCAAGATGACGTTTTATCTCCACGGTAGGTCTATCCTTTGAAGTGCACGTTGCCAGGATGAGCCAACCACAGACCAGCGATGGTGGCAATACCGACCGACGTTACAGTTCCGCCAGTTCAGCATCTGCACAGCACAGTTATTGCGATCGCTCTGTGTAACGCCACCGTCGGCACCACCCTCTCACGAGATCATTAAATTGCACGACCACACATTACCAACACGAACAATATTTGCCAGCCGCCACAAACAACCAATGATTAACTCGACCTCGAAGGCCAAAAACATTCACTCAAACTGCTGCTGCATCACTCGCTTTCGGGATATTCGTCGGTCAACTACCTGCTGTGACCGCAACGGTAATCGCATGGCAAGCTGACGTCCTGCAATTACGATCGCCTAATGTTGCCACATTATCTCACCGTTAAACCGAACTTAACCGACCACCGATCCGCATCCGTCGCCTAGGCACAGGAAGCGACCACCACCGTTCGGTCAACCGGCCGACGACGGACTGGCAAATCGTTGTTCGCGCGCCCAAAAGCCTCCTTCGAGCACGTTCGAGCAATTCGTGCTCGAATGTGGAAGCTGCCGTCACCTCCGGAACACCGGAAAGCGTGCGCAATCGTCGAATCCCGGCAGACGGTCGGTCTCACTTGCTCCTTCGGATGCCATCGGCCATCCCGACGAGTTCCATTCATTATCATTCCGTTCAATGAACGTTCCAGCGGACGCTATCTATTCGCGAAGCGGATAACCGACAACACCGGGAACCGTGATCTCTATCCCCATTAAACTTGTGCCAGTGAATTCTGGCCCCTTCACCTCCGGATGTCTTTTCCATTTTCTTTATTCTTTTCCATTTCCCAAAATTTACCTAAAATCGGCGAAAGGTGGTCGTCAAGGATATTGTGCCGCGCCGTGAGCTGAGAAATTATCGTTAATTAACTTTCAATAAGCGCCCATCAAACCGAAACCGCACGACATAAAGACATCAACGCGTCTGAGAGTTGGCTTTTGGGAAAGGGCGGGGGTGGGCACTTTTGAGAATATTGGGCGGAACAGTTTATCCAACTTTCACTTCCGGACCCCCGTCAGTGAAGTTTATTAATAATTGATCGTCTGTGAAGTGACTGCCGGGAGCGGGATTTGGTGGTGGTGGTGGTGGTTGTCGATGCGTTCGTGGTTTGAGTCTATTTTTGGGTAAACATTCGATAACTGATGGAGGAGGCAACGTTTTTTGAACCCATCCCGTGGAGTCTTGTACCGATCCCTTGCCATCCCTTTTTGTTTCAACCGGCATTATCTCTACCAATTCATTTCCATTCGTGGACCATTATTAGTTTTGTGATTTTATCATGAGAAAGTTTTGCTTTTAAAGTGGCCACGTGTGGTCTGTGATACTGAGCAATAACATGCAAACATCCATTACTCATTTAAATCGAAACCGAAACAAAGTGATACCGCACTGCTGTAGAATGTATCGATTGTGAGCATCGAAAGTGTTTTAAAGCGAAACCCAGCGAAGCCATTTAACTACCAGGAATTTAGGACACGCTTACCTATCGATTCCGAAGTTGAGATAATTGCTTTCACAACTCATCTCTTTGATCTAATTGGTGAGGTAATTGAGCCGAAGCAACCACCCGGACACCGTTCGGGCATTCCCTAAATTACCTAAAGCTTCGCTTTGCTTGCGCCGTAATAAGCCATCTCCATATCAGGATTGGCCGCATAATCAAACCCACAATCGAAATCCTCATCCCTCTCTCTCTCCCTGTGATGAAACATCATCAAATTCCCGACCGGTGCGTACAATTTCGATGGAAAGTTTCCGTAGCACCTTCTATCCCAACCGCGCCAACACGTGGCACGGTAACCACCGGTAAATCCCACAGCGGAGGGATCACAAGCCGGTACCTCATGTTTTTGTAACCACTGGGTGGTCGCGCGAAACTTGTAATGCCTTCAGACTGCCACCAAAAAAAAAAAACGCAAATCCGAAACGTCGAATGGGAAAATCATGGAGCGTCATCAACAGTCAATCATCATTGGGTATTGGGTTGGGACGGAAGAGAAAAGGAAACCGAATCGAGAAGACCTATTTCCGGCCGAGGCGTATCAATTCGCGTTACGCATCTTCTCTTCTCCCAGCGGGTGGGTGGGAGGCGCGAATTACGAGCAGGAATAAGATGGGAAGGCTAAGTATGTGGCAAGAATAATATGGTCGAATCATCGTCTTCTTTCATCATCCTTCCTGGCGGGGCCCCAATTGTGTTAAATGGTATTACGGCACGTGCATACGCAACCCCCGATTCGTTAACGATCTGTGCGCTAACCCTTGAACATTCCACGAGGCGGTATTGGCATTATGCGTAACAAACTAAGAGGTGCTTCACTCACTACTGGAGTAACAGCGTAGTTTGTAAGTTTTCATCATGAGCGTATCAACATTGTGGGTTGGGTAATGCTCGATGCTTTTTGAAATGGATTAAATTGATCTAGAATATCCGAGAACATCCACCAGGATGAGTTTAATGGTGCTTCTATTTTCAAACGCAACTTCTTTGATACTACACGGCATCGACGATGACAAGGATGATAAGAATTATTTTCAATCCACCGCAATACCAACCGTGGAAACGACTCTTAAATTCAGCTTTAAATGGTTGTCACGTTATTGAAAAGCAGTTCGGCAAGAGCGTAAGAACGCAAACACTACCGAGCTTTGTGCGAGTCGAAAAAACTTCGCGTCTTTTCCTCATAAAAGACCACCGCAAGCTTCATGGCAGCAGAAGATCAAATGTTTTCATTGGAGTTCGCAAGAGCGATAAGAAAAACAAAATAAAAACCACCAGTCCGAAAAGCGCATGCCGCACACGTGCCCAATTGTGGCATCCACAGGCCGCAAATCATAACTTTCGCGCGAAACTCTCGCGCCAGGTGTAACGTTTCAGAGGCGTGAAAAAAAAACGTGACGAAAGTGAAATAGAACGCAGCGCGTAACATTCTGCTGACGAAATTCACTTTTTGTTTTTTGCCAAAAAGCGCACGTGACAGTTGGGAGCGAACGTTTGGTACGTGTTTTTGCCAATGATGAGATCAAACGAACATATAATGATTATTACACGGAGAGTTTATATGCAATCAATTGAATTCAGAAACAGTTGATAATGTTGCAGCTTTTCAACTTATAGTAGCGATTTTTATTACTGAATACAGCATTTGACGTTTTGAATTAAAATGACAAATTAAAGAGAAAGCGGTTGTGAAGATGTAATCGTAGTAAATATATTTATGATGTGTTAGAAAAGTTATCTAAAAGTGCATTTCGGATGATTCAAGAAAACAAACAACGTACAATGCTCCCTTTTGCCATACTTGGTTCATTTTTCCTTTAGTATTTTTTATTGAATTTTAAAATCTATACTTGACGTAATCGTAGCTCCAGTTTTCTGTCATTTCTTTTTTTTCGTAAAGTAACGGCAATGTTGGATGCGCAAGTGTTGCGCCGCATCTTCCAAGTGCTGCTAATTGAGTATTTCGCGCTTCTGTTTGATCGAATGTAAGGTTCTGGTCGTGTGATTCTTTTTTTTTTCAATATTTCATCTTTCGCATTAGAAACCGGTAACCGGTAGCTCGTTAGTATGTTTCTGCATTTCATGCTCGGATGGTCGGGTTTTGCGAAGTGATAAGAAACGAAAGTGATCGTTACCAAGTTGGAAATGAAAACTTCCGACAAACAACAGACGAAACTTTCTTTGCTGTTTCAATTCAGCTCCACTGTGGTGTGCAGTGAACGAATTTCCGTCTAGTTTGGGTGGTTGTTGCTGTTAGTGCTGCCAGTCCCTGGTGCTACGATTCATCGGTACAGTCCCTGTCTTTGCACTAGCCATGGTCATGTTCACCACTATTCATTAAGCATCGTAAAGTGAGTATTTGTTTTGGGTTGGTTTTTTTTTTTTGGTTGTTGTGTGGTAATATTTCATAATCAATGGGTTGTTTTTCTTCGTTACGTTGCTTAACTTGCATTACACATTCACTAAATTGTAAATTCCTATTGAGAACTGTCCAATACCTTCACAAGCAATAGTAACCGATAACGTTTGGAAAACCTAACCGTATCTCGACTCGATTCGCTCGGAACCGCCCAAAACATTTCTGCTGAACCAGCCATCCTTCACCTCTTGCCCCCTTGCCCCCCCTTTCCTTCGAACATAATCCTTAATCCTCAAAAAAACGTTCACTCCTATAAAATTTCGTATAAATTTCCCCACTATCAATCACAATCACTTTCTTATCATTCCTAGCATTTTTCGTTTGTGTGTTATCGTCTTCGTTAGCTGCTTCCGTTCTCCATAGTCGCACGTCACCACGTCACTCCAAGCAAGTTCGGTTGCCCAATAAGTCTCACCAGAAAAGAAAATCATAATGCATCACGTCAAGAAGTAGTAGAAGCCTCTCGCTGAGAGCGCCCGCATCTCACGTACGCTCCGGTTTCTTCTTTTTCTCCCCTCCTTTGCTTTTTAATGATTTTGACATGAATACTTCATGGCCATACTTTAATGCTTACTTTTGCTTACTTTTTGCCTACGGTCTTTTCCCTCTATATATCCGCAATAAACGAGCGTCAAGCGTCACATAACATAACTACCACATACACTCCCGTACACTAACGCTGCGTACCTAATCCATCAAGCGAATGAAGAAGCGACAGATGCAAGGGAATTGTGCACAACAATTGTGTTCATCGTAACCAATGGGTTTTCTTTTTTTGTTGGAAAACAGAAAAAGGTAGCAACACAGCAACAAGTGGATAAATATGTGTATAGCTTACATACAGAGAGAGAGCGCGCACGATTATATGCGCAAGTGTTTTGTATTAGTTTTTTTTTTCTTCCTTTTTCGTCATCAAATATCATTCACCGCACTGCATCTCCCTGCCTAGTTTCAGTGATTTTCCTTCTTCTTATCAGGGTTTTAATTCGTTTTTTTCTCCTTTCAGTTAAATGTTTCGCAAAGTTATCATCCGATCATCAGACGGGCGTAACGGCGCCTATATTGTTGAACACTGCGACGATGTGTCTAATGGTTTCTGGGCCTGTTGCCGGCACAATCTACTCGTACCGGCTGTTGGATGCGAATGCTCATCGGGAAAAGAAAAGTATGTATTGCTGGCTCGCGAAAGCCAGCCCTGCCGACCCCTTTAGCATTGATTTTGGTGCACGATTGCTTTCATAGTAATAAATGAGTGAGTGCTCTGAGTGTTGGTGAAAGCGATCGTATTGAGGGAAAAATTGGATGCCGTGAGCTGAATGTCATTCCACTTCCAGGTTTTGGTTACAAGTTTTCGTTTTTATCTCCACAAACTCGACTTTTATCGCATCACAAAGTTGAATGTCGTGTGTATGGCGTAGCACTTTGCTTTGTGGCTATTGTTTTTCGCTCGCAGGTTTATTGAAATTCGTCTTGAATTCGTCCCGCTGCTTGCAACAGCGCCCTCCGTGCCTCCAAGAGTACCGGGCTATCGGCCAATGCACTTGCTTCGTTCTAATCTTACGCCTAATGTGTATATTGATGCAGCTACGCAGAGGTCTTGCTTCATATCGGACGTGAATGTATGTTTTGTGGTTGTTTTTTTTTGGTTGTGATCGCACTACTTCCCTGAAGCTATTCGTCTTTTCATCTCTACACATGAAAAGCTGAGTGTATGTATCCAAAAGAGGAAACGGATGGTACGGCTTACGTTGCCCCGGTAAGTAGCGTGTTTGTATTGCGTTTGTTATTTTGTGGCTGTGAGAACTGAACTGTGCCGAGTGTCGAGTTCCCTGTCTGTCTTTTCTGCCTTTTTTTTTAATTTTTGTGAGGCATTTGTGATTAACAAATCATGCTATCGCACCCTGCACTGCAAACTAACGATGGCTCTAGCGTCTACACACGCCCGGCCACTATGGCCGTGTTTGAAAAAAGGAAAAAATCTCGGACGGGCCAACGGGACTAGCGACCTGGGAGCAAAGATCTCCCGGAATATCCCGTGGCTGTGCGGATCGGTCCAGTGGTGTTTGGTGTACTATCGTGGGGGACAGATTGATCAAAGGAAAGCAATTCTATCTGCTCAACCAGCGGGCCGGGCAACAGCTAAGTTCTGGAAAGCTTAGGAGAATAGAATTTGCTCGATCGATCTGTACCATACATTCTTGGTTGCAGCTAGGCTACTGCTCTATCTAGCATCTAGCAAATGAAGCTTACAGCATCATCAATCTCTAGTCCGGCAAAAGAGCGCGAAAAAGCGTTGATCAAAATGTCCTCCCACCATTTCCATAAATGGTTTTGCATAAAAAACAACGGCAGACGGATACTGTTTTCTGTGTCTTCACCTTCATTCCTCAGACGGTTGTTTCTGTTTCGGTTTGCGGTATTCAGCGAATCTCAGTTCCGCGACGAAAGAAGAAGCGAAAGGGAATCGAGTTGAGTGGAAACGGGAAAAGAAGCTTCTGTCGTCCTTGTTGTCAATGAGATCATGGCAGGTTTCAACTTTCTCGCTTTTGACAGACAATGCAAACTTCTGCAAAACGTATCCTAACCTACTGCCCGCGCTCCATGAGATGTTTAGATGAAAGTCATGCAATGAGATTGAGTGAAAAAGTACTAGGATGGATCATGAAAATGGCTTCATTAGTGCTGGCTGCCGGCTCTGGTGTTCCCCTCGGTTCCTCATCCTAGTGTCTGCGGTCTTTCATTTCGGTTCCGGAACGCTCCGGAACGCTTCTCTCCTAAAACGCTGAAACGCTGTACTCATATTCGGAGTTCCCTGAGGATGAGAATGGTTGTTTGAGTAGATTGTGTGCTGAGGGCTAGAGTGAATGGTGTGCTGCTGCTGCTGCTGCTGCTATCGCCGCAGTGCTACCGACGTGAAGCAGCTCGCCATCGAGGGGCATCATCGTTAATCGGGGCGCGGTGTGAAAGGCTGGTGTTCGCGTGTTGAAGGAGTGGAGACGGGGTGGAAACAAGATTCCCCTCGTTCGGCATGCCGGACACATGCTACGGTACACTGTCCTAAACATTAAATAACAATACTATTCTGTAGTGTTTTGTTGCTAGGTTCTTTTTTTCTCGTTTTGCTTCTGCTATAGGCTTGGAGGAGGAGGAGCTGATTCGAGAGTTCAAGCCCCTTGTTCATTGTAACACTGACAACAACCGCTTCGAAACGTGTAGACTGAAGAGTCCTGCTGCCTACCACGCAATAGTGTTGGGTTTGAGCTTTCGCAAACATCTGCTCGATGTCTGTTCTCTCCCCAAGTGCCTTTTTGAAATCTTCTTCTGTCGAAATGTCCACATACCGTCTGTTTACTGGGTTTAAGCTCTCTCTCTCTCTCTCTTTCTCTCTCTCTCTCTCTCTCTCTCTCTCTCTCTATTCCTCTTCTACAGCAAATCTGTATCTTCTGTTGTGGCCTTGGGCAGCTGAGGATTGCTGAAAACTTCATCGTTGCACAAGCATCTCTCTTTCTCCTCCTCGTCCCCTCCGCTTATCCTGATACCTTGCTATTCGTCAAACTAAGAACCTTTTTAAGGTCCCTCTTGTTCCGGCTTCTCGTTCGGGTTGCCCCAGAAACGATCGAACCGATCACGGGCCTTATCGAGTACCTCCGAGGCCACATTGCGTGTACCGACGGGAGAGTTAATATCCGACTCGAAGGTCGGATCCTCCAGGCAGCGAAGTGTGGAGCCTGGTACGGGCTTATCAAAACGGGCACCTTCCGGCGCTGGAGTCGCGCGCTCGGTGACTCCCTGTGCATCCGAGGGGCCGGTAGTGGCGGCTGATTGTAGCTGTGGTGCTGGTGGTGGGTGCGAGACAGTCATCGGCTCCGACGTTGCCACCGACGTTGGATTAACCGACGAAGCAACGGATGATTTCGATCTCGGCAAATCATCGTCTTCATCTTCCGACTCCTTGATCGAACTTGGTTCCAACTTCGTGTCTAGATGCGACGAGAAACGTGCGAGAGAGTGATTGTTAGTCGGCATCAAATCGGAAACCATTCTGTCCTCGAACAGTTCGATCACTTACTAGGCATCTTCGATTGTTCCGAAAGCTCTGGTGGGGCCGATTGTGGTGGCGGTGGTGGGCGGTCCACGGGTGTCGATGCCTTGATTTCGCTGTGTGGACGAATCATCGGATCGCCTGCCAAAAGAGTGAGAGATCGATCGAGCATCGTGTCAGTTCACGTCGCGGCGCGAGTAACACGCTTGGCGATACGTTACCATCGCGAACGTTTTGGGTAACGGTGAAAGTTTTGCCAGTATCCAGCGGTACGGTCCAGTTGACCGGGTCCGGTGAACGCATGATGATCTGCTCCGGTGACTTGACGCGTGTCGGCTCGGGCGGGGATTTGATTATCTGCTCCAATATTTCCGGCGGTGGCAACGCATTCACTGCAGTGCTAGTGACCACCGGGACCGCCTCCTTATCGACACCATCGTCTGCAGCTGTGTAAGTGAATCGAGAGGTGTGATTAGTGGTGATCAGTAAGGAACGTTGCGTACTACCGGCTACACGCACGACTACAGTCTCTAACTCGAACCGAGAAACCAGGAAAATAAAAACCAAACGGATAAAAAGCTCACTGAGTTCACTGACGGGAAAGAGGGACGAACGAAAGGCAGGAAAGGCAAGGGATATGTTTGGAAAACATGAAAAGCACGCCCTACGGTTTGGCGAAACGAGAAAATATCATTATTATGCTAGCAAACAACAACACATCTAGACAGAACAAGAAGAGGGGAGACATACGAAGAAGAGGACACAGAGATAGAGCGAAGAAAAGACAGAGACAGAGAGAAAGAGGTAGAAAGACAGAGACAGAGAGAGTGGGAGAGATTGAGAGAGAAGGTGAAAGGAAGATAGCGAAAAATACACTTTTTAGAGAGATAGTTTAAAATATCAGTTAAACAGATAGTCGATTGGAAAATGGAATTAAGAACAAATGAAGTGGAATGTATCTATATGCTATGAAACAACAAAAAAAATGTAAGAAAGAGAGACACACTCAAACACTCACACACAAACGAATCTACAATCGTCTACAAATGATCTACATAATGGGGAATAGGAGACACTACAACGACTAAGGTTACGGTTACGACTGTACATACAACAACGAGTCACTAACACACGAAAGTAGTAAAGCTTGAATCGTTTAGCTACGGAATCTCTTTTCAGTTGTCTTGGCGGATTTACCTATTTATTTGTTTGAATTATTTCGATAACTAATTGTTGCTCGAAAGTATCACTAATAAATTTACTAGGAAGATGTTACTCGGATAATCATTTGTTGGTATGGAGAGAAAAGCAAATTTATGGTCATAAACTACAATGCCTAGTAAACTTTAACAAGTCAAAAAACATTTTCATTTTTAAGTAAAGGGTTGTTCGACTCTGTTCGACAAAAACAACAAGTAAATCATAAGTTTGTCTACCGAAATAATCTCGACATTTCCCGTTGCCTAAAAGAAATTATACAACATGTCTTGAAGCACAATTTCAAAGTGGCTATAGGCGCTATTGACAAAAATGACTGCAAATGATTCAAAATGTGATGCTCTCCATATTCACAAAAGAGAAGACATATTTATCAAATCAAATCATGCACTGCATTTTCATGCAAGCACTTTGGTAATGCTAAAAGATCATCGGTACATTCGCCACTTTGCTAATAGAACATGTTTTGTGATTCAGGAGTCTAAATGACTCAAGCTTTATGCCACAGAAGGTCTAGTCTATCTTCGAAAACGGTCCCATGAATGCTACGGACTGGAATCTGCAAGGATCTAGCCCTTGATCGTGATCATAGCACGCCCCTCGTGAGGGTAAAGAGAACAAAAGTGACAGAGAGATCCAGCCCACGATTTGAGACGCTGGCAGCTTCGGGCTGGTTAGCATAGACTGATGTGTAATGGAGATGGTGATAAAAAAAGTAAACCGGACAAGATAAACAGGATAGTGATAACTGAGAATTAGCGAAGGAGAGCGCGAAGGAAAGTGAGATCGAGGAGTAGAGAGAGTGATAGCGAGAGGGTTAATGAGAGCTTTCGAAGGTAGAACGAGTGCTTCATGTGGCTCGTGACGAAAAAAAGAGGAGTTTTGGGTGTTGATAGGGGGTAGGAGCAAGAGAAGAGAGAGTGAGAAGAGAGAGAGAGAAGAGAGTGAGAGAGAGAGAGAGAGAGAGAGAGAGAGAGAGAGAGAGAGAGAGAGGGCAAACAACATATAAGTCGGCACGCGAACATGGCACAGCATGGCTTCCGTCCGTCTTTCCGGCTTACTTACTTCCGATGGATAATTTTTTGTCCATTTCGACCGATCTGTTGCCGGTGCCGCTGCCGACGCTGCCACTGCCAGTGCCACTAGTTCGGCCAACAGCACCACCAGCGCTAGCCGTTCGAGCCTTCTTCCTCAGCGTGCTGGACGCGGAGGAAGGGGCGGACGAATCGCTGGCCAGGCTGGTCGGTTTGTTGGCCGAGCGAACCGAGGCTGCCGGTTGCTTCCTACCGCCCGAACCGGTCGCTAGCGTGAGCTTGGCCCGATCGGCCGCTTTCGCTGCACCGGTAGCAGCCGTGGCCACCGTGGCGACCGTGGTGGCAGCGGATGATGATGGTGTTGATGCATTGGGAAGATGATTATTGTTGGTGAGGTTGGTGAGAATGCCAGTATGCGGAAGGTGGCGGCTCGCGGGCAGCGTACTGCTCTTCGAGCGGGAATGATTGGTGGTGGAAAGGGACGCTGAAGGATAGCAAATAGAAAAAAGAGAGAACGAGAGAAAGAGATAGAGAGAATAAAAACAAAATCGAGATAGAATGTACAGAAAGTGTAGAGACAGACAGAGAGAGAGAGAGAGAGAGCGAGAGAATGGTAGAGATAATGTGAGACAGCGCGATAGGCGGTCGAGATTCCACGGGAAGATGATCAATTTCGTTGAGTGGTCGAGAGCAGAGGGTAGAGGAAGAAGGTTTGGTTTTTGGGGGAACACAGATGTGGTTCCGGTGTAAATGGAAACAATGGCGATCAAGCAGTGCAGCGAGCGCACCCGAATTCCGAAGCGAATAGTAATCAATATGATAATTGCGCGTAGATGTGTTCGTTTTTTTATGTGAGTATCAATCCGCATAACCGATCATTGAAACCGAAGGCATAGAGCATTGTAGCGGAGTGAGAAATGAAGAGAGTTTGAGAGAGAGAGAGAGAGAGAGAGAGAGAGGGAGAGAGAAAGAGAAAGAAAAGAAAGGATATTGATTGGTTAACTGGAGAATGATGACCTTCTTGCTTCTTATGATTGTGATTACGCGTTTCTCATACAATCTGGAGATACGAAAGGTAGCGATAATCAAAACGAAAAGGAAAAAAAAGGAATCGTGATAATCGTGACCTCACTGTAGGTGGTTTGCCCAGCAGACAATCGGAATTGGTAACCAGCGAAAAGGGAAGGGGAGAATGGAAATGCTTTCCCGAAAGTAATGCAGGTGCGGAACGGAATGCCAATCTGGTTACTCCATTCGCACACTTTTAATGCTGCATGATTAGTTCTCTTCGCCATGAAGATGGAGGCGCATGGTAGATGGTAAAATTTCCCGTTTTTTTCGCGTTTTTTCACGTATTTTCACTTGGTTTTTATGAAAGTCGCTTCAACAAATGTGATGAAGAACCATTTCACTCTAAGGCTACCATCGAGAATCAATTATCAGTCGTATGCAGAAGTCTTTGTCGGTATTGAGATAGCTCAGCAGAGAAATATGCAGCCCTCCAATTGAAACAATTTAACGCTTATGTTTGCCAGTTTAATTTTCTTTTGTATGGAACAGTTCTTCTTTGAATAATGGGTCGGCGAATGGATCTCTTTGAAATGGAAATTTTTGTTTTTACATTCGAAGACTAACGGATAGATGACTAAAATGTATTATGGTCGAGTTAGTGAACAGAAAAGAAAGCAACTTCCAATTCAAAATTATGTCTTGAACTGTTTAAAAAAAATATCCCCAGTAAAAGCTTATACATACACCTGGTACCTGGACCGACGATATGGTTACTCTCAAAACACTAAAAACCCCAACACCATTCCCGGATTATGGTCTCAATCCATCGAACAACGAGCTAGCTAACTCAACGACATAACGACAAACTCCCTCCTTCACCGAGAACCTATTCTATTCTAGTTATCTAAAAAACTGGTTCTAAGGTCGAACTAAAACACACATATACGATGATCTAAACATCTCGGAGCATTAAACAGCGAATGGCACGGATGGATGATATGGAGTTCCGTTTGTGTGTCCGTGTTGTGAGTGTGTCTGCGGACGGAATGAAGTACGTTCTCGAGTCATCTGCTCGGAATCATAATTTAGAAGATGGCCAAGGGGCCTTTTATGCCGATTAGCCGATGCTTGCCTCTCGCAAGAAAGAAACACGAAGCAAACGAATCAATCGATGCGATTCACATGATCCGCGCTCCTCGATTTTGTGTTGGCCGAATGATTGACTTCATCCGGTCCGTTTGCATGATTGACACACATGGGATTTACACGGTTTTACGGTACGGATAAAGAAAGTCTAAATGAGGCGCAGTGAGCGGTGCCCAACGGAGTAAAACAGCAAAAAGGGAAACAGGGGGGGTTGGGAGAGAAACAGCGAAATGTGAAAGGGGACACACATGGCTGGTGGATTGGGTGAAGGTCAGGTCTATCCTAAAAACAGGGGTGGGAGCAGCTGTATGGTCTAGTACCGAAAGGGAGAGGTCTCGATATCAGCATAACGATTGCAGAAACTCAAACGAGTTCAATGAGGAACGGACTCTAGCAATTGTTTTGGTTAGCAGAATGGTGGAACGGAACGGAAATGGAGAGCGGGGGGGTGGGTGGATAGTTTTGAAAACGGAAAAAAAGAACGTAAACAGCCTATCACAATCTGAATCCGTCCGGTGGCATGAGCAGAGCCTGAGCTTTCCGCTTGCACTCGCTCGCTCGCTCGCTCGCACGCCCGGAACGGTGCTACTCACTCGGTCGTGGTCTTCGTTCCGGTTGCTGCGTGGTTTGCGGCGGATTTTGCGCGATGGCCGGTGCGGTGGCCGAAGTCGGCGTCTTCTTGTGCGTCTTGGCCGCCGATGAAGCGGTCGAAGCGGCGACCGTACTGCCGGAGCGGATCTGACGCTTGGGCGATCCACCGGGCGCCGCCGTACCGATCGTTCCCGCATCGGAACCGGCCACGGCCGGACCAACGGACTGCGAGCGACCTGCGGGAGAGCGTACGGCGTTCGATGAGAAAAAGAACAGAACAGAATAGAGGACACTCCCTTGTGGACACCTACCCTTGCTGGTCATCTTCTTGGGGCTACTCTTTTGCGGACTACCCTTCTGGGGGCTTCCGTGGCGCGAGAGAGCCGTCTTCTGCGGACTGCCACGCTGCGGACTGTCGGCCTTCGAGCGCGGTATCGTTGGCATTAGCTTTTCGCGCGTCGGCGACGGCAACAGTGCACCGTCCTCCACATCGACGCCAGTCGTTCGCTCCAGATGGTGACGGATCGCTTCCTTGCGGCTGCGTGCCGAAGCGGAGAAGTTCAGTGCGTCCGGCAGTGGCTTTCCGATCTCGACCGGACGGGCACCACCGGGTACACGGGCACCACGGGCAAACGGTTTAGTTGGGGAGCTCTTCTTGTTGTTTTCCTTCTCCTTCTCTTCCTTCGTAATTGGCCTACCGAGTATCGCGACGGAATAAGAATCGACGTTCTTTAGGGCGGGAGAGCACGGTGCACAGGTCCTTACCGTACGGTGGATGCCAACGAGAGCGCACTGAGCGAGCTACGGCGGGACACCTGGTCCCACAGCTCGACCTGCTTGTTGAAGAGATCCGGATTCATCTCCACTCCCCAACCTCGGTTCTGAAAACACGAGTGCATTAGCAGAGGACAGTCACTGGAGTCATTTTACGCGCCTCACGATCGTTACTTACCCTGTATTCACCCGCCTTCTTCCTCAGCTCCAGTACCTCCTTGTACCAGGCGTTATCGATACCGGAGTTGGCCTGACCGTGCGAGCCAGCCTCCGGTTCGAAGCCAAACTTTTCCTTCTCCTCACGCAATGCCTTCACCTTCTGCTCGACCACACGGGCCATCTCGCGTCTATCAGGGAAGAAGTGAGGAAAGTGAATCAAAATCAAGAAAAACGCCATGAAAGTGGTTGATGGATTACTTCTCCGGTTGCTGCCGCTGCTCCATCGTCGTGTCACAGTCGCTCACCAGGGGCTCGAGCTCGGTAGCAGTGGCTGGCGACGTCGCATTCAGGTGCCGCGTGAAAAGGAAATATATTAAGACGCGCAGCGTGATAGGAAGAACAAAAATGGAACAAAAAGAAAGGGAGGGAAATTCCAAAGAAAGAGAAAGAGAGAGAGAGAGAGAGGGAGAGAGAGAGAGAGAAAAGATGGAAGAGAAACAAAAGAACAATCATTACTCGGTGGGACTCAAGCCAAACTTGGGTTTTTTTTTTCTTTGGGGGACGCAAGTGCTGCGCAACGCACGCTGCACGAACTACAAAACTCTCTGGGAAAAGGTAGTGTAGTAGTGGATTATGAGGCATATGAAATTGTTGTCGAGGAAGAAAACGCGTGTCCTTCGCAAGAGGAGACGAGAAAATACTGGGCGAGCCCGTGTGACGGTGTGTGGCACAATGGGCGCCGCTAACGGCAGTTTGACTGAACAGCAGGGTGCTTAAAGCACTCAATTACTCCACATTCCAGACACGTACCTGTGGCCACGGGGAATGGCGCCACGACTTGTGACATGCGGATGAAAGCATCAAACGACGACAAGAATAGAGTGCCAGGGAAAAAGAGGAAAGGGACAAGTTCGTTTACGCCTGAGCCTGAGATTGGGCTTGAGATGCAACGCCTTTCGTTCGT
>NC_064877.1:45797500-45800000 GCF_943734665.1 Anopheles aquasalis
CGGCGTCATTATGAGCCCGAGTCGCCAGGAATTCATTCGTCCGATACGCGAGCTCCGGACACTTTTTCCGTCTCGGCAAGGGCGGTTCGTTAATCGAAGCTGATTGTAGATGATGAAAAGAGAACGTAGAGAAAGAGAGAAAGAAATGTGGATTGAAAATATGGTTTGCTGAGTAGCGTGTTGAAACTATAGGAGAGTGCAAAGCAAATACGAGCTACGCTAAAAAATAGACAGCTTCTGAATCTGAGCTAGATATTATCGTATTGCTACTATGAACTCTGCGACGATTACACTATGCTAGAAACAATTCTAAACCATTCACGTTAATTTTTTAGGCTTTCAAACAACCAACTGTTACGTCTACAATGTTTGCTCCGCAACTTCAATGTTACTATCTTGCGCTCAGTATATAGCTAGGATGTCTTATCCGGTATGACGCTGCTTGTTAAAAATATTCGAAAATACATTGACTGACGTGACATCACAACCAATTCGTCCTTATTATAAGTTCCGCCTTGCTTGAGATGTAGTCCGTCGCTTAAAAAACATCCTATCCCATTAGTGCCAATTTGAGCATAATTCACAATGACGCAGAGCGCAACGAAGATTTACCGGGGATGTAATAATAAAAGTTGGTCGCAGATAGGAGCGAGCATACGTTGAACATTGAATATGCGAAAGCACTATTTTTATTCAGTTAAATCCACAATCTATTGGATTGATTTTTCTATTTTAAAACCATTTAGTTTAAAGTATGTTTCATCATAGGATGATTGACAACCGCTATTCCTCTGTGATGACAGCGAGATGGACACCAGGAAAAGCTATTAATTAATGCTTTAATCATGTCTGACGAAGCCGAAAGGGTTTCAAGATTCACCGAAGCGATTTCCGAACCGGATTTTATGTCCAACAGCTTTCGAATTTCAAAATTTTCGAATTTATCTTTACACCCGACGGACTCGGGTCGATGGTGTGCATTTTGTCGCCACTCCCCTTCTATGCTAGGACTTCGTCAGACATAATCATTGACTACTACGATGAAGCTGTGAACAGTCATGATGATGAAAAATGATGTCATTGGCATGCTGGAAACGACGGCGGAGTGTTCTAAGGGATCGATAAGGCGAAATCTGATATTTCTTCGCTTTTATTAGCAAGCCGCCTGTACAATACGCTCAATTTGGTCTTCATTCTTGAAGCGGGGGGACCCAAATGTTTCATTGAACACCAGTACTTATGCATTATTGTGTGTCGAACCACAGCTACTTTCAGGAAAAGCATTCAATTCATTAATTTGTTGGAGGAAATAGCTGGAAAGCTATATGCAATTAAGAAAATATAGTATGTGAATCAATAAAAATCGCTCCTAAATATGGGAGGAATGCACTAGTCAGCAAAAGCACTGTGGACTGAAGAGTTTGGTTTGTATATTTCCGTTTTTCTCACACTCAAACTTTATAGCGGGGAGCCCAATCGATGCTACTTAAATATTTAAAAAGGCATTCGACCCATACCGTAAGCATTAGTTGATAACTGAAAAAGGGAAGCGGCACGGAGATCAAAATATCCAAAGCTTAGTTTGCAAGAATCTCTTCCGCACTGGTTGCTTTGGATTCGTTCCCATTCGTTGCCCTGGGAGAATGTTATGTCTGGGATCAACGTAACCGCATCGGAGCACATGTGATGTGGCGGAAAAAATTGGATTCTTACATGTTTTCCGACAATTTGAGCATGCAACAGAGCAGCAGGGATGTGATATGCGGAAGCCTTTATCCGTAGCTAAGCCAATTTGGCATGAATCGTGAAAAATAGCTTGATTGAAGATTAATTCCTTCTCTCAAATTTCCATTTTCTGTTCCTTTTCATCGGTATAAACATCGTTTTTTATTCTACCCGCTATTAGAATATAACGACAGAAGGTCGGCGAAAATTGTCCAAAAGGTCAACTGGGACATTAAGATATCCGATTTTGAGTTGCTTAATTTCTATCAAATTGGTAAACTCTAAGCACATCCAAATAAATCGTAAAATCTGCAGAAAAGTAATGGGTTTATCAAAGCATGATACAAATATACAATCGAATCCATTTTGTGTGAATATTTTACGATCAAATGAAGGTAAATATCCCTGCTGGCCTGCCGGCGGACTAATGTCGGACCGGGCAGGGCCTTAACACGGCGATGCTTTAGGTGCCTTGTTTCCGTGTTGGTGGGCTTACGTCATCTGGAATCGCATGATAGCATCGCACACACGGATAGCGAGCACGAAGCACATATCCAGAAAGCGAAAGTATCACACAAACGGCATCCAGCAACCGGCACCATACGTCTATCGATCGGAATGTTCGTGCAATCAAATCAGCGACGAGTATAACGGATCCAAATCGACCAACAATGGCCAAGACGGGAGGATGGCACCAATATTTAAGCGAAACATCCTTCGCATAATTGATGACAGAGAAGAAACATAAAATATTCGCTTACGTGAGAATTTTTTT
>NC_064877.1:45805000-45827500 GCF_943734665.1 Anopheles aquasalis
AGCGTACCACCGGGGGAGTAAACAAACAACGTAGGAAGTGCAGACACACAACACACACTCAGGGCCGGAAATGGGATTTCTGCTACTAACCGTCTCGGCAGACCTGCCGTCCGCCCCGTTTACGCTAGTGCCGGCAACAGCAGGGTGTGTTCCTTTTTCGTGCTGCTGGCCGAAACCCCTTCGCTGTCGTGGTCGCACGGTCTAGCTTTCTGGTGCTATCTCGGATAATTCGTTCTCGATAAGGACACACATGCGACGCTGCTGCTGGACGTACGGACGATCGATCACTCTGGCTTCGTTTGCTTTTGCTTTTGCTTCTGCTTTACGTGTTGGCGATCCAGCTCCAAATCCACGGCACGACCACGAATGGGACACGGTTCACAGGATGCCCTTCGATGTGGCTCAGTATCGATTGCAATGGCGCTGGCTGGCTGGCTGGCTGGTGGTCAAATGCGTTGTCGTCGTGTGGGGTTCCGCTCGTCGAACTCGTCGGAATCAGACACCGAAGGAATGGGTGCCAGTGGGAAACCTATTCAGTAGGGCACTCATTTTCACCGAAACGGAAACGGACGCTGATTGCGTGACGCCTTTTTCCACCACACACTATTGACACCAGAGGCCAGAGGCTTCTCCCTTTGAAACAGCTGGTTTCTGGGGTTGTGGAGCCGAACTCACACCAACAACAGAGTGGCCAACGAGGAACTGCACCACACTCAAAGCTCAAACACCTTCACTAATCACAAAACACTCTCGCACACACTCGCGCACACTGGAACCGGCTTCACGCACTCGGATGCTTGGCTGCGGAACAACTGGAACGATGGCCGAACTTACGGTGAGATAATTCCGGACCGGATGCCCCGATGTTCCTGTGTCCACTTGACCAGTGTGTCGGCGTGTCTGGCAGCTCACTCACTGTCACCTGTGTGGCTGTTGCTTACTCAATCCCCTCGGGAACATTCAATCACCACCCCAGAGTGTCCAAAGGAAATTTGAACAAAAAGAAAAAAAAAACCGGAGAAAAATTCCCGTGTGAAAGTGAAATCGAAGCCCACAGAGAAGAAGAGGCCGGCAGAGCGCCCACTGCTTCGAAGGAGGAAAACTACTTGGAAATCCCATCGCGGCGCAGAGAAAATTGAGTTGAAACAGAGAGAGACTGAGAGGAAAACGAGCACCAAACGAGGACCTTTCAATGTGTGAATTTTCCAACGCTTTTGCTGGTGTGTGTCCATTGAAGGCAGAGAGAGAGAGAGTGCTCTTTGCGACGACGACGACGGCAGTGACTCTCCCCCGTGTGGCTGGAAAAAGGATATCGGATCGGATGCTCGGAGGAAACGCAAAGGGAACGACACAAAGAAGACCAAGTGGCCAAGTTAGCGAAAAGCAATGATGGAAAATCCTAATCCGCAGAGTACCAATCGATACTACTGGCAAAAGACAGCCAAGAGTGCAGCCAGGAGGGCGAGAGATCACATAATTGGCCTCAATTTCCACGGAATCGATTAGCGAGGGCCGTTGGCTAGGTTCCAAATTCTTTTCCTGCCGTCGCATTATTTCACTTTGTAGAAGGTTCGCACATCTCTAGTGTTACAAATCGAGAGGCTACTCACTGCACAATCCTACTGTGGAACTACTGCACTTGTCCAGGGCTCACCCTAGCACCTGGTTAATGTACTTTTGAGGCTAATTGAAAGCCTGGAAAGGATGTTCGTTGTCCAGAACGCCTGATTTCCTAAATTCACAATTTGTTTCGAGCCTTGAGACACACGAATAGGATTGAAGGAAGTATATTCTCCGTTAAGCTCACTTTGCTGCTCCTGGCCAGCTTTGCACAGAGTACAAGAAGGGGTTGGTTGGGGGGAGAAATAAAATTCGACAGAATCTGTGTCGACCAGCCACTGCGTTGCGGACTACTGCTGCACACCGAGAGTAATGACGGCTGAAAATGATGTTCAACCACCAGATACCACGGCCGTTGCGTATCCTCGAAAATGACGTTTCAATTTCGGTCTACTCTTAGTACGTAGTACTGCCCAACGCTCTCTCTCTCTCTCCTCTCTCCGTTTTCCACTTTTCCCGTGTATGTATAGGACGCTGGTGTACGGGAAAACCGGAGAGACTCTCGGTACATCGGACGTCTTTATGCGCAGTATGAAGGAGAACTCGACGACTCGAGTGAGTGTGTCAGTGGTCGGAAAAATTGTGTTCGTTTTTCCCTATCTGCCACATGAAGTGGTGTGCGTGCGCCACCAGCCTGTCAGACGGGTTGCCGTGACAGGCAGACATTGCAGTTTTCCGTGCATTTCGAAAGGACTTCACCGACACTCTAACTCGTTGCGGCGAGGGAGCCGACGCTGGCGACCCTTCAGTATTCACGGATGATAAATCAACTTCAAAACGAGGGGTGAATCTCGGGAATATTCATCAGGCGGTTAAAAAACACGAGAAGCGAAGGGGGTGGCATAACATTTTGCAATTACATGCTCATGCCTTTTCAAGAACCACCGTAATAAATGTTAATCTCATGTGTGGGGGGACGATCATTTGGTTTATTTGATGAATATTGGAGTTGGACGCTGTTAATAATTTTTGGATTGAAAACGTGGCATTTGAATCGATTCTAGCAGAGCATTTGAATGAGCGCGCAACAAGCAGCGTTATGAAAATTGATGAATTTTATTTAATTTTCAATTCGATTGTAGTTAAAAATAATTGAAAAAAAATAATAATGGTGTTAGAGCATATTTCTTTCGCATTCGAAGAAATTTCAACGAGGGGGAAGATGATTTCTCATTATTGTTATTTAGAAAGAAATGAATTATTGAAAAGGAACCCTTATCATATTAAAAAAATCTGTAAGAACACATTTTGAACCGATTTTACCAAATTTCTACAACAAATTATAGTAAACAATAAACGTAAAGGGGGTATCTAACAAAAAAGCATCCTCAATGGTGACTTAATGTCTGAATGTACCATGTGATAAAAAAAACATCTTGCAAAATCGATTGGATGTAAAATATATGTTAAATTTCGTCTGAATTCTTTACTAAGAACAAAACTTTACGCATTTTCTATCTGAAAGAACCATCAGGGTCTTTTCACCTAGCTTGCAGCGTATTCTTCGTGCCTGGGGAAGCTGAACCGGTTGTCGAGCATTATGTCGATTACGTCTTGACTCTCTGATCTCGATCGTTTTCGATCGCTCGAAGCATCAGCTCGATGTACTTGTAACACATTCATCCGATTTCGTACTGTAGGACCCGATTGTCGAAATAGTTTATTTTTCATGAGGTCAATTTGACGGGCAATTGACATATCCCTGACCGTGAAATTTACCTCCCGAAAATAAAACATCCTTTAAAAAATTACACTTAAAAAAATTACGTATGTATCGGCCGATTAAAACCGTATTAAGTAAAAGCTTAGCAGCATATTTCGAAAGCTCACCAACTAGATGACGCTGCACTTATATCTCGCTCGCGCAATAATGCCCGCGTTTATGATTCTTCGTCCACGTGGTTTGGATTCTCATTTAAAAAGAAACGGCCGTAACATAGAAATTGTTATTTCAATTGAATAAGAAATGAATAATTCTTCTTTTTTCAACAGTTGTATTCAAGAGGGATCAACTTCTCTTGATCGACATAATCTGCTTCAACAAATCGTGATCACCTTGTCGGCATCGGTGAGATGAATTGATGGAGCACTGGGCAGAATTGTGCCATATTTGAAGGAACACGTGATTAAATTGAAGTCCACGTGCGCCAGCCGTTGGATTTCATCATCAATATCATCAACCTACTGAAAGCAATTAATCATGTGCATCTTCTAATGGGCAGCGATAAAGGTGACATGGCAGTTAGAAAGGGACCTGTTGAAGGAATCTTTTGGGTATAGCGATTATAGTCATCATGCGTCGGAACATTTTTGGCAATACAATTCAATTAAAGAATAATTCTTATACGCTGTATGTGAAATAATTCGTTCTGTTTTACTCAGCTACTAGCACGCTTTTTTTTTAACATGGTGCCGTTACTGGAGATGAGAAGCAAACTTATCTGCAAAAATGTATATGAAGAATGTCTGGAAAGAGCCGGATAACTTGGACTTTATCACAACCAAATTTCAACATAATCTGAGAAATGGTTTTCCTACGAATATTCAATGAAGTTCACAGAGTGATGAGATATAATAAGCATTTGAAAATGGTATAAGTAAAGAATGTAATCGACATCAATGAATCCATTTGGAATCTTTGGTAAGCAATCGATCGTATGGGGATAGCACAAAGTTTCAAACTGTTCTTTAAGGTGATATGGACATTCAATCAAAACCTGTTATATGCATCAGCTACCCAGTTGAATCTTTCATAGTTTATGCAACTATCGAAAATAGGTCTCAGATTCAATCATATAAAAGGATGTCAACCATTTAAAATTCGTATACATTTTAACTAAACTGCCCATCACATTTTGCTAAAGGCTTATTTGCTGATCGAATTAATTTACTGTGTAAATGTTTCAATAAAACACCTGAACAAATTCAATACCAAAATCAAGTCGATTTTGAATTGTCTGTTCAATTATGCAATAAGAAAAAAAATCATAAAAATTTATGCCACTTCCGAACAGAAAGTGTGAAGCACATAGTTCCATTGTGAATAGCGATGCTCGCGATGCTGCACGCACGCGTTCATGCTCTCTGTGCTCTCTCTCTCTCTCCGTTCTCTGTCTCTCTGCTCTCGCGCAGTTCTCTCCCTCTCTCACATTTCAGGTCGGTCGTGTTGGTCCGGTTCCAAGAAGCGTTGGCGGAGCGAGCGTTATTAGTCTTGTTTGCGGGGTTCGTCGGATCGTAATAAATAAATAGGGACGGGAGCAGGACTTGTCCGTGTTCAAAAGGTGTGTTCCATTCAGGCCCAGCAGTGGACCGAGAACAGTGAGCACGTTGGAGTGGTTTCGTTTCGTGTGGGATGTTTACCATTTGATCCTTTCGGTGTTACGGTGCGGTCCCATCACTGTCCTTGCATCCCTTTATCGATTAAACGCCCTTAAAAACGGACGAAAAACAACACCCGGAACGTCAAACGCGCGCGCCCTGTGTGTCGCCAACGATCGATCGATTATTAGCGAGTGTGTTCCATTCGTGCTCGATTCCGTGCGATAGATTTTTGCCAACGGACGTAATCCGGTCTATCTCCGGTGCAGGTGCGCCCTGTCCTAGCCTCATCTCGTCACCAGTGAAACGGGTTGGGTGAAGTTGATTTTGCGCGGACCTGTCAGGCGAATCGAGCAAGTGTCCGGCTTCCAAGAGTGTGCACCCCAACGTGAGGCGTGCTAATCATTCCAGCCATTAGCGTCACCCAAAGTCCAGCCGGTCACGGAATTACCCGCCACCGCGTTGCGAGGGCATTCCAACCACCACCATCGACAGCAGCATCATCATCATCATCTTGTGGTACGTGAGGGCAGCAGGTAGCACGTAAGAAGAGCAATAGAACGGGTTCCACCCCTTGGCCTGCGCGCTTGAAAGAGAGGGAATTTGTTTTGATGCTGATGCGCTGGTGGCCAGAGCCAGAGTGTTGTGTTGATGTGAGCAAGGGTGGTGCTTCCCTCCATGTGGCATCATGTGTGTTGTGCAATGAGTGAGCTGTAGGTGTGCGTGGCTACGTCTCTGACCGCTGAGAGTGTTGATTAACGAGATCAGATCGCGAACACCGTCGCAGTCGCGGTCGCTTCATTCCTATCCAGCAAACAAAAGCGAAAAAAAACTCGTTACCTCAAGGCCTTGTGCTCTCCAAATCTACCCAAGAGGACTCATCGATGGAGGATAAAAGAGATATCTAGGTAAGAGGATGCGACTCTTTTCGGCCTTCGGTCCAGCAGTTGACAGATTATTTGTCCTTTTGTTCCGGCGTGGACGGGTGTGTTGGTGCGATTAACATAGGGCTGATGCTGTTACATCCTGTCGTAACGCACACACGTGAAGGCCACATTTCAGGTATCCGCACGTTCGTTCTATGTTGTCTTTCGCATCGCGAGCATCTCCCAACATCATCGCGAGCATCATTGCTCTCTCATTCTCACAATCTCTCTCTCGGGTGCGTTGCTGGTGGTTGTTTCCCATGCTGCTGCTCCGTTGGTCGGCGGTACTGTATGTTTGAATGAACCTTTTTTCTGTTGTTGTTCTTCATTTTCTCACCCGCTCCCGGAACATCACCACGGACCCAGGGCCACGGAGACGCAGCAGCAGCAGCAGCATCTCAAGGTTTCCGTGTTGTGTCTGTGTCTTCGGCCTTCGGCCTTCTTTTTGTCTGCGGCTTTTGCCTCTTTTGTGTAATCCAGCGTTCCGTGGTGCGACGCGGGATCGCTCTCAGCTGTCTTCGATTCCGTTCTAGGTCGGTCGGCAAGTCGGCCTCACCTAGAGTCGACAGATGATCGCGACGTGGTGGTAATGGTGGTGGTGGTGGATATGAGAGATGGTGACGCCGCGAGAATGCGATCCAAGCAACCATCCATGCCAAGCGGCTTCCGTTTTTATGTTTTTTGCCTTCGATCAATGCAGTGCCTGTTTATGTGAAACCTGATCGTATGAAGTCTAAACACCATTGTCATGATCTGTCGTCGTGCCCTCCGAGAAACAATTCAATTACCGTTCGGTTGTACGTTCGGTACGTCGTTAATGGTATCGGTTTCATATTACAACATAAATACATCCGATAAATGTCGTATCGTAATGTTGAAATCGTTTTGTAATGGCTTGTTTAATTTTGTTGATAAAAGATATCAGTTATGCACGCGGCGTTCGTGGTACACCGTTCGTTTAATGGTGTGGACACACCCAATCGATCCATAGCCAATCGCTTCTAGATTATTTAATGTCTTACTCAATTACCAAATTGCCGCACTTTTACGATTAAAACACCCATTGCCCGCGGGGGTTTCGCAGCTGTTCAATACCGACCGCCGTGTCTAATGAATAAACAATGGGAAGAGAATGAATTATTTGTTTTCGGACATGGTCCCTGCTGCTGCTGCTGCTGCTTTTGCAGCTAAAATGCTGTAATTTATGATGAAATATTTATGGATTATGGGTGCGGTGCTGCTATTTACCATTCGCGTTCCGTGGCAGTAACGCGTGAGAAAATATGTTTGTGTGCTGGAATGTTTGTTTGCCTGTCCACAATTCTGTTTGCGCGCCATAATCAAGTACAACAAATCGCTTTTAGTGTGTTTCAATTCCGATTACACTTGCATCCCCCAAAGCGCTCCCCTCCCTTCGCCGGTGGGGCCGATCGGGGTGTCACGGTGTTCGCATCCTGTACCGTTTGCGGAGAGTACCGGGTTCGCCTCGAAAGTGTTCTGAATATCATTATGCAATACACTTCGCGCAGAGGCGAGTTCTATGGTTGCAAAATCACGTAATCACAATACCTTTCTTCCTTCGTGTGCAATATTTAAATAACTAAACCACCTTCTCCGCCCCCTCCCCAAGAGTCTTCGCTGTCTTTGCGTCGGCTTAGCTTGTATCGGTCGACTCAAAATGGCTTCCAGGACAGGGACATTCTTTTCCTTCGGGGTTTACGAACATTCGTACGGCTGCTTCGGTGGGGGCCACAGCATGAAAATGGAACAGAACATCGCCAAAACAAGCTGTGTACTGAAGACGCTGTTGGGAATATTAAGCTTCCGCAGTAGGACGGCGAGTACGCGCCACGCGGTAACAATCCACCTGTGTTCCAGCGGATTACTAGCGGACATACTACCACTGCTCTAAGTCATGCTCCAAAAGGGTGTAGCTTGTTTCGTTTGTCTCCCAAACACAGACTGTCTTTTCGTAGAGATTCCTAAATTGAATGATTTTACGGAACTCATCTTGAACACAAAGTGTAACATCCCAAATGCGGCGACCGAATTGTCGACATGAAGCATCATTCTGGCGTTTAATTGAAGGTCTGCGGAAGGCGGAAGCTAGCACACTTCATGAAAAGAAAAGGCCCAAAAAATTATGGCTGCCACCGTGGGGCGACAATTGGACAAACTTAGTCCGACAATTACTGTCGGCATGCGCTGGATGGAGCAACGATGGCAACGGAAACCTCATTACGACCGTCGGAGCGCCGGACGCACAAATCCACGATTCGTATGGAAATGAATGGTAAACCGGGGCCCGTGGCCTGTTCAACGGGACGTCGGAAAGCCCTTCTTTATGTGCGGCTCTTCCGCCCCAAAACCTAACGGTTTATTGCGCGCGCCGGCCAATTGACAACTGCGCAAGCCGGCCCCCTGTCACGGAGGGCCGCTGCTGTTCTGCCGCCACCGAGTGCTACTTTCAGGTCAAAGAGTTCACTTGTCTTCACTTCTATGCTGCCCTGGCTCGCGATCAGCATCAGCGCACGATCGAAAGCCGAAGCGTACGGGCTTAGTGTACCGGCACTTTCCCAACCACAGCCACTTGGCCTTCAATTGAAGCTGATGCTGATGATGGTGGCCTGGAGCGGCGTTGTATCTTAGAACTGAACTGCTGCTGTCCGCTGTCTTGCATCATGACCTCAATCACGACTGGCGTAGCGCACTGGTAGATTGAAGTGAAAAGTAAACTATGCGCCATCGTCGAGAGAATTCGTTTTGATCGTGGCGCCAAGGGAATGAGAAACATGGAATAGATTTCAATATAAAGTGATTTTTTGTTTGCACATCAGGAAATAGCCACGTAACTCCCGTGCACAATCCGAAGTCGCAATAATCGGGGAACCACCGGAAAGGTTGCAGTGAGAGGTCAGTCCGGGGAGAGAGATTAGCGATTAGCTCTGGGCCTCGCAATCACATCGGCCGTGCAAGCTGCTCGATTCCCATTTTTTAACGCCAGTTTGACGCAGGGTTTCACAATGCCGGTTATCTGTTTCGCGGGGTTTCGTATGTTTGTATGCATCATTGAGTAAACATCGCGCGGAGCCGGAGAAAGCAGGTCGCCGGTGCTGGCAGCTGATCTGCTCGATACCGTTCCGCCTTCCCAAAATCGGTGTCAATCGGTGCGGGTGCGGGTGCGGCGAGTGTGTTTGTCTGGAGAGTGTTGTTCTAACGGCAGGAAGGTGCCGAAAGGTGGGTCAACATGGTTAGGTGTTGCCCTGGAATCGATTTGCTAACGTATAGCCGATTGTTTCTAAATGTTGTGTATCGTCATTTCACCCCCCAAAAAACGGCTATCCGTGTTGCTCTTGCATCTGTTCACACGGTGATCGGTGGTCGCTGTCATCGCCTTCGAAGCAACGAACAGATCGAACGGTGCTCCAGACCGTGACGCTCTAGGTTGCAACCGGAAGAGCATCTCGAGCATCGGGCTAGCTTCATAATCCGCCCTCCCCTGCTTGCTACTACCTGCTGCTGTACGGGCCTAGTGAAGGGTTCCAATTTTGGGCTGGCATTCCATTCTGGTCACGTTCCGTGAAAAGTCACGACTTTTACCAACAGCAACCGAACCGGGACCTCCGCAACTCTCCGCACACATTGTCGAGTTGCCAGAACGGACGAGAGAGCGCAAAAAAAAATTCAACGGAAACGGAACGAAACCACAAAGTTTCCTGTCTTTCCGGAAGTTTCCGCGTGGGCACAATGGGCGTGCGGGCTTTACTTTTCGCTTTTTTACGTTTTGTCACCTCCCGGGAGTGGGCAACCCGGGGGGGGGTTGGCAGAGAATCGCAGCTGGGAAGCGTCACTAAGCCAAGCCCTCGGATTCAATTGGTAGTTAATTGCTCGGAAAGAAGCGTGTGGCCCCGGTGTGGGACGGAAAAGCGGACACAGTACAGGCCACAGCATGGTCGAGGACGCTAAGAAGGGTACTTGAGCCCGTTTGTACCGCCCGGGGAAACCTGTTCCACCGCACCGGGGGCGCCACACTCGAGTGCCGCCACTGAATGGAACATTGTTCGCAGCATCGGTCAAGCGGTGCTAAAGGGTGCCAGCTGCCATTTGTAATGCACTCGGCGTACACATCAGCAGTGTGACACTGTTAGGGAGTCGCAACGGGAAGTTACTGGTTGGTGTGCGACCTTCTAGTTAGTGGCCACCACTCGACGGACGGAACGGTTTCATGAAAGATAGATGACGTTTAAAGAGAGCGATAGAGAGAGAAAGAGTAACTTCACGACCGAATTAGTACCAGGAGCAGGAGATGAGGCCATAAGGTAATGAGGGTAATGTACCAGAGGTGCTTCCTGTTGGTGCCTCATTATCAACATTAGCAGCGGGCAGCTCCCCCGAAATAACCCTCATTTGCTCGGCAAACAGACCATTCCTGAAATTGAGGAAATGTTCCATGGCTAATCAAATGAGGAACCGGTAAATGGATCATCCTCTACGGTCAGGTCATGCACGACGCTCAGCGGTGCCAATGGATTATCGGAAAAGGGAACGAAAGGACGAAATTGGCATTTCAATTAAACCACCACGGAGGTAATACTGGCTGGCAGTGCGACGTTGCTGCTGCTATCGGGACTTCCGCCTTTCCTTTGCGCACCGACACTCAATCAAACGATAAACAAACACCAGAAATCATCACCGGGCCCATGGCAGCAGTCCAACGCGGTCTGTTGTCACGGCAGGTTGGGGTCGTGCATTAATCAAACAGTGCGCACAAACAAACGATCAATTACATTTGAATGCAAAGCGGGAGGAAAATCGGAATTCCCATTCAACATTTGCACTGCGCTACTCTCTGGGAAAAGTGGGCTAGTCATTACATTTCCATTTGCAGCGACAATTTCAATGGAGGAGCGCTCATGACTAGCAAGCGGGGTTCAATTTGTTCCAATTCAATATCTCAATCGTATTTTCCACATCCTATAGGTTTGGAAATTTCAATGAAGACCACAATCAAGTACTAGCTGTATTCGAATCTTAGGAAAACGGGAAAATTCAAACAATGGTCCTGTCAATGTATCTTTGTTACTTATCTACTAGGAACATAGAGGGATTGTGATAACCATACATATAATATAACTTACAATATTTCTTAAATTGTATTTTGTAACTTGGCTTAGCGAAGTGCTATCGCAAAAAATGATTGAAAACTAGGTAGAGACAATTCTGACAGAATGTTTGACCGTTTAACGACATCTTCAATATGAAGATTGCAATAGAATGTGCTGAATCATCAATACAGTTCTACTCTGAACTTATTTTATTTTTAAATTGGTCATTGGTCACATCATCACATTTGTAGTATTTTGGTTTGTTACAATCAAGTACAAAACACTTAGTCTTCTTACAGAAACAATGTGCACTACGGCGTTTATATGTCCGGGTTTCGTCTAGGTAAACCCTGTTTTTTAGATATCAAAATCCTTGAAATGCATACATATTTCAGAAAAATTTGACATCTTTCGATCGATTTCAACTACCACAGTTATCCGAAAGGTAACAGTTAAGTTTAACTAAGATTACCTAGCAGACAACAAACTTTCCACTAAAAAATCTTGTTTTGATTCAAAAGTTCCCACCATTGAAGCGTAATACTTATTATTTGCCGAGACGAATCGTTGCGATTACAATTGATAACTGTTAATGTTGTTATAATAATTCAAACAATGCTTAAAAAACGCTTTTTAGCATTTGGTATCTTTTCTTTTCTAGTACAGATGATTTACAATTAGTGAAGCGTGATGACATAATTGAACCTCTGATACATAATACAGTTCGCGAACAAAATACCAATTATAGAATTACTTAGAAGAAGAGTTGCCTGCATCCGAATGGTTATGACGATTACACGCGGCGATGAGTTAATCCAGAATTTAATTCAATTAGCGAAGCATTCTTGAAAGCAATTGATTACTCTCGAGTCAACCACAGAAGTTCAAAAGCTGAGCATATAAACCAGTGCGCCAGTTGAATCAGCACACTCCACATTCATTATTCATTCATTCTCTCTCTTAATTTGAGCGCAAAACGATCGAATCGAGGGTTGAGGGTGTGTATGTAACACGGTATTTTCTCGCAATACTGAAGTGTTCTGCAATTTTCATAAAATCTCAGCCCAGAAAAGCAATCCTACATGTTTGCTCATGACTTGAAGCACCCCCCGCCGGAGTTTCCACCATTCCACGGATAAGGAACGATGCTCCTGTCGGCACATTTCAGTTTTCCAATCGGTTGGCCAATGGGCGCCATAAGCATTCTTCCTCGAATTTCCCCTGGTACAATGTTTACGGCTTTGGCTTATTAAAATCTTGGCCTCCCACCGATTCATCTGCTCGCTGGCTGCCTGACTGGCCCGGCCTGCGATTAAATTGCAATGAATTCCTGCTAATTGGCATTTGCCCCCTACCGCTGCCATCGTCCTGCCACCGGCGAAAATTGCTGCCAAGTTCAGGTTCCCACTTTGCTGCAAAGACAGCAACCGAACGCCCTGGGGGGCCGCTTTTCCCCGATTGCCAAGGATCGAGTACGGATGTCTGCTCCAGTTACACACATTTTCAGGCCATGTTCGCGGCCATCATCGCCGCTCGTTTTGCTCCCTCGAGACCAAATGAAACCAAGAGAGAGAGAGAGAGTGCTGCGATGCTTGGTCCATCCAGCGATGCCGCAAGTGTCGATAGCAGAACCAAAAGCTTTAAAGTCCCAAGCGCCAGTTGCTATGCGCCATATTCCCGGTGGCGAATACAATCCGAATCCCGCCTACCCCAATCAGTATGCAAAATAATGAAACTATGCTGAGCCAAGCCCCAATCGAAAATCCCCCACCAGAGAGTGCAGGAAGGGCGGCTCTGCTGGGTGTTGCCTCGCTATAAATTAATTAATACGTCCGCGTTCGGGGACACTTTTTGTCCACAGGGGTTGACGAATAGTTCCGGTGCGCCGGTGGCGTACTGGGCGTCCCTTACGCCAGCACACCCGCACATACGGCCTTTCCGTTTCCGTCGCTTCCGTCGTCGGATTTTCGATGCAGCAATTGGCACACTATTTGTCACCGAGTGAGCATTGTTCCGGCTTCCGGCTGAAGCGAGAAGTTCGATCCGATTCGTTCGAACCCACTTCGGAGGGCGGCGAGAAGGCAAAGTTTCAGCAAATCGAAAGTTAAAATGAAGCCCCATTCCCCCCGTTTTGGCCACACTCTTCGGAAAGGCTCTTCATTACTTGGCATTTACTGTTGTGGGCTCCTCGTTTTTAGTTGACTTGCAGGCGGAGTGAAGTTGCATTGCCAGGGATCGCATCTCTTGCCACCACCATCTACCATTCGTTCGTGGTAGCAATTTCCAATTTTCTGTCGCATGTCCTGATTGAGCTTCGCGCACACGAAAGGGTTCCCGTAATGTAGTGACAGCGTTTGTATGGCTTTCTCGTCGTTGGGCACTTGAGGGTTCGGTGTCAGCTGCAGTTAATATCGAATGCAGTAACGGTACCGTGCGCGTTCGTCCTGGGCGTCCTGGAATGGAACGACAAAGTTAGGTGTACGGTAAGCAGAATTCCTTCTTAATGGGAAAGTAGCGGTGCTGTGATGCCTAGTTTGCATGTGCAATGCGAGGAATTGATCGTTTTCTGGAAATTCGGTGGTATGTTTTTCAAAGGATTCTGTAATCCTACAAGGATTCTCCCCTTCTTTTCACTCTTTCAAATATCCAATCGGATATTTTACAATTTTAAAGTTTTATTTTTCATTTCAATTGTCGTTTTGCTTTAACAATGTCCCTACATTTTTTAGATTGGTGCATGAATTCTTAAAACTTTTCAAAAGTATTGTGTACAATGTTAGGTCCAATAGAAAAAAAGACAATTATATTGGATTTTGAAAATACATGTCCTAATGCATCTCGCTACACAAAGCCAACGTTTTCATAGACGGTGCCCACCGAAGCATAAAACTACTGATCCGATCTCTTTGAAAGTTTGAACACTTAATCTGTTTATTATTTGTCTGGTAGCTTCCCCAAGTTTTCACAAACAATCTGGATAGCTTTTCAAAGAAATTATATAAAACTCATTTGTTAAAGCAAAATCACAAAAATAAACTTTACTCTTACAATTTCAAAATGCTGTCAAAAATTGAAGAAACAGCAAATTCAACCAATTCCTACCTACGTTGATAACCTTTTTACCTAATATTATTTTTTATTTTTTAAATGATCTCGCACGCGCCTACGGTGGGAATCGAAAAAAGTACGGCAGATACGGCTTCCTAAATTTAATGTCATGGACAAATAAGTTAACAAATTCAACAAATTTTGCACAAAATACAACTAAATATTCCATAAAAGTTGTAGTTCAATATGACATTAAGACAAAAAAGCAAAGTTGAATGGTTTCTTCTCAAAAAATCTTCCAAAAATTGCCTTTTTGCCTCAAACTAAACAAAGACCTAAGCACAAACAAAAAACCTAGAAATATCTAAGCATAAACCTTAATTTAGTATTTCAGGTTGTTACTAATTAGATTAATCTTATACAGTTTTAATGCTTACAACAAGTAACAAAACCAAACATTCATACGTTATTCTCGAACGTCTTCGAACAAATGGTTTCAAAGTTAAATCCAACCGCCTTTGCTAACATTTCACTGAAAATACTCCAATCCGTTCCATTGATTGTTTGTAGAAAATATAATTAAAACTTTCTATCAACAAACACACCGATCGATCAATTGGATGATCGCCATGCTGCTTTTGAGCGTTCCTCCGCTATCTGAAGCTTAGAGGCATCACTCATCGTGGCTCGCAGGATGAGGAACAACAACCATGCTGCTTCACGCTGTCGGTCTCGCAACGCTGACCACCAGGAATGGCCATTAGTCTATATCCGGGATGAGCCCACCATCGTTCACAGGCGGTCAGCCATGTACCAGCGCACTTCCCTGCGTTGTGAGGTTAAGGTTCCATCATCATCATCATGGGCAGCAGCGGTAGGATTTTCGTCCCTGTAAGCCGTTTTCCCATGCGTCTGCGTGCATGAGTGAGTGTGAAGCTGGTAGCAAAAAGTAAAAAGAAAAGAAAAAAAAACCATGGGAAAAGCAAACCCCGCACACCCGGCGAACGGGAAAAAGGGAATTCACCACACCAACACACACGCAACCGGCCTCAGTAACCGGCATAATCCTTCATCGCTCAATCGATTGTCGACCGTGTCGTCGCCGTTCCGCGGATAGGATCCCCTCTTGACCACTCCACCGGCCGGCACCATACTCCTTTACAACATCGTCCATCGTTCCCAGGCGACTGAGGCGATGATCGCTCATGCAGCATTATCGGTGTTTGTGTGGCTGTGTGTGCCAGTGTTTTCCTTTTTCGCCATTTTCCTCGTGGTGAATAGTGAAATGTCAACAATTTTATTGATTCGCCGCGTACACACCGGGTACTACCGGTCCAGGGCCGGGACACTGGATAAAGGGCCCGCGTAATGTAACCGTGGACGACGTGGATTGGAAAATGGATTTTCCCTACCCCAGCCGTCAGCTTCGACAACGATGACGACGGTGACGAGCAGTAGGAGTGTTGTGTTTTGCGGTGACGCTGTTCCATAATCAGGTCCAGGGTGTTTTCGTTACGTCGGAGTGAGATATATGAGCTTACCGAACAGGATTGGGGGGGAAATTGGGAAAACAACGACGCCATCGCACCGTCTTTTATCGTCTCGGAGGGACACATTTCGTGCGGGGACAGTTTGTTCAGCTTGCCATGGTAGCAATATGAAATATAAACGATTATCGTTCACCGCCGTCGTCGGCTATGATGAAGTGCATCCATCTACCACCCAGGCCCAAGGATTGTTGGTTTGGGGACGTGGTCCCTATCCGAAAATAACGAGCGTGACGAATCGGCAGCGCCTGGATCGAGCAAGGAATGCAGGAACGAGGCTGCCTCCTCAACCCGACGACTAACAATGATGTCCTCGGAGTTTGTCTGACTCTGGTGGAGTGGGAGGGGCTGGGAAAAACGACAGCGGGTGCGCCGGGTGCGCCGGAAAGGAATAGAAAATGGAATCGATCAATTTACTGAACAAACATACATACCTTCACTACTACCAGTGATCCATCTTCCATGCGTTCGGCTCCATTCACTCAACAGAATGGAAAGGAGGGATGCTCCGTTCAGCGAGCCTTCCCCCGAACCACCGGATTATCGGACGGAACTCGTTTGAGGTACACACCGATGGCGCACCCGAGATTTGCTCGATTTGCTCCCTCGATTTCGTCGTTCCATTGTGTTCGCATAAAACGCAATTGCGTTAGCAAAACGCAAGTCCTCCGCTGGAGGTTTCCGGTCCAGGAAAACGGCACGGAAAACAATCACTAAATAGAGCGATCGGGTTTACTTGCAAAGGGGTAAGAGGGTATCACGTTGCAAACGCTTGTGCTGGTGCATTGTGCGAGTACTGCATCGCTATCGTATTAGCTTTAGCCGGTGTTCGCTGTGTTTGATTGTCATTTCATCCCCTTTTCGTACCTCGTGTGGATGAAGAATGAACTCATCGAGAGGATATGGTGAAAAATGTCAGCAAAAATGTTGAACATAGGGAGCAACTGATGCAGTAGCACTTCAGTGTCCTGTGCTTTGTCATTTCATTCCGGTACGGGATTTCCGGGCACATCACACGCAACTGGCCAATGCATTTCCGGGGGGGGATTCATTTTTTTCATATCCTGGCAACCAGCCTCTCCATCGATGATGAGTCTTCAACAACGTGAATTGAAATCATCATCCCAACCGCTCCGAGGCATTTGTCTATGTTTTGAAGGTGTGCACACCATGCTCAGGTCAGATAAACAATTCCCCCCACTGGAAAGAGATCCCGAGAGATCAAAAGTTCCTGCTCGGACGCTGGAGAGAGCCATAGTCGAGTTCAAACGTTCCGTAGTTCGGTATTGATTAACATGTTTGGACCAAATAAAAGTGATGAAACAAATCCATTCCGCAGCTCATCAATTCCAGGAGCCGTGCAGAGCTGATTTACGCAACGTGAGTGCGACGCAAAATGATCCCATGACACTATTGTATGTAGAACGACGAGTGGATTGTTTCATGCAATTCCGTTGTTATGTCACTGTTCTGACTGCAATTCGATATCAGCTCCTACGCGCTACGTAATTAATCATTTGTCAGCCCCCAACTCGGGGCCCAATAATTGGAACCGTCAGTCCCGCGCGGGTTGGCCTGCCTGCAACAAATACATTGTGGCCGCTATATTGTGCACGTGGCGTCTGAGGATACTGAGGGGCGGTGGCATCATCATCGATCCGATGACAAACGGGAGGATCCTGCTGACCAAAGGTTCCGTAGGTGCGTCCTAGGTGTGACCAATGGCCGGAACACCGGTCTCTGTGGCTGTGTGAAGATGCTGTGCATGTGTTCTCGGGGTAATTGTGTGTATCGGTAAATTGGATATAAATTAGTTTTCCTCGTCGTGTGTACGCTCTTGCTTGCGGCTTCAATTTCATCGAATACATTTAATTAAGAAGTGGAAGCTTCGATCTTTGAGCCAGTTGGAGGTAATTATCCTCTGGTATTGCTGCATCAGGTGCCTGTTCGCTTTGTAGCAAATGAACGCTGAGAAGAGTATAGTAGTAGTGTGCCTTTCGAAGGTAATATAAGTTGTTACTTGAAGCTCATAGTTAGCAAGGATTGTGACTTCCGAAGTTGATGAAGAGTGTGTATTCCTTTAACGCCTCAGGTTCAAGCTTCTGGCCAAGTCATCCATTACTCAAGATTATCCTCCGTCTCTCACCGGCCTAATAACCCACCGGGGGAAACAACAAACGATAGGCTCAGCTGAATGAGGTTGGCTGACCATCGTTAGACGGGGCAAACAGGGCCCGCAACACTCGATAGACACGGTGGTACCACTGCCACTGCGGTGATGATAGTAGAAGATCGATAATAGGCTTTTGATAAAATTCTAATTTATAACCATCGTTTTGGCCGATTTTTCCTGTTTCCTGCTCATCGCCATCGGCCGGCGATACTCTTATCCGCCCCAATAAATATGTCAACTTTGTCAACCGGCTCGAGCGAACTAGTTTCCGTTCGCGTTTCGTTCTTCTAGCGCCATAATGAACATGCCAGGAGGATAGTTTAGCGAGCTTAGGTCCCGATGAATTCATTTCTGAGCGATTTCGAGTTTAATTAAGAAACTGTCACAATCGTTTTCCGTCCGCTGGAGGTGTTGGCAGCGCAAGGCCCTAGTGTTTAGTGCACGCAACATATACACATAAACCCAGTGCAGGAAAGTGTGTCACGCGAAGGATGACTACGACGACGACGCCACAAGCAAGCTCACAAGCAGTCAATCGGGGGCAGTCAGCTGGAAGGACACTTGGGATGAGTTTCGTTTGGGGTGGGGGGTGGGGAGATGGACTCATGATTCTTCATTTATCATCGTTCCCGAACTCTGCTAAACACGTCGCCATGCTGACTCAAGAGCTCACGCTGCTGGCATCTGCTGGAGTGCTAGACCGCGCTAGAGCACGTCGAAACGGAGACGGATTTTCTTCTAGCATCCAGCGAGCAAAAGTTGCAGCACGAACCGGGAGGCGAAGCCGAGTGCCATTATGGCTCAATCGATGAAAGGCGCATTCGTGTGAAGAAAGAGAGAGACTGAGGGCGGTGGCCAACCACTGCAAATGGTGTTCCCGTGCACTTCGGGGTGTGAGTTTCAATGTTCGATCGAAGAACCAGTCGGTCGGGAACGGGGGAACGCACCATCCCCGGGCAGTCCCGGGCCATAATCCTCTTCACAACTTTTGCCTCCATCTTTGGTCCGGGGGTAAGATAAATATGCACAACGTCCTCGTGTTTGACGCCACACTTCAGCCTGTCCGCCGTTCGCTCGCCGGCGTCAAGTACATGTTCCATGTCTCGCAGTCATTGCTCGCTCGCTCCAAGGCTATAAGAAGCGAATGCAGCAAAAAAAATGCGCTGGCATTAAGAGGCAATGAAGGAGAAGGGGAGAGAGAACAAGAAGGAAACAAAATGAAGATGTGGTGTGCTGGTGGACGCTGGTGCTGGTGGCAACCAGATAATCCCCGCAGGGTTCTCGAAAATCCCCTTCAACTCGAGACAAAGCCCCCTCCCGGGTCCGGAGGGAGAGCTTGAATTCGCGAATGGAACGAAACGGTGGAAGGAAGGCAGTTCTTTGCGAAAGCACCATTAACTTCAGTAGCTTCAGCGCCGTCCGGTTTGCCTTCGACCGGACACAGTCACAGTCACAGCCACGGTTGAGCCAAGGGGGCGTCATCCGCGCGCGTCTTAGCCAATCTTGAATGCCATGCCAAAGCCCGGGACTCGACGGTTCGAATGAAATTGAAGTTCGCCTCTTCACACCAGTCGATTCGCGGTGTGTATCGGGAGCCTCTGTTGTTTTCTTTCCGCCACGCTATCGCTGTGTCTTTTGCTCACTGCGCATCGCATCTTATTGCACCTTGATCATTCCGTGGCATTGCAGTGGATATGGATTGTGTTGGAGGAGGAGGAGGAGGAGGAGGAAATAACAATAAAAAATGAAGCACCACTCGAAAAATGCTCCTCGATGAGATATTTGTATTAGTTGCTTGGTATTTGTATTAGTTGGAATGGTGCTTGCGGGCTGAATTGTGTAGCAATTTGTTTCATTTTGTAGATGCTGGAGTGTAATCGTGGCACCATCACCTTTAACTGCGATAACTCCGATGTTTCCGGGTGGGCATTCTAGGGACAAGTTTTTTTTTAATGAAAGCACAAGACAATCTAGCAATCAAACTTCAAATGAGCACTTAAACCACGGTTCTTATTTTGTTTCTTTTTCTCCGCTCAACTAGAAATCGATTCGTGGCAAGTCGATTGGAACGTTCTTTTATTACGGTGTGCAGTTGACTGCTTGTGCAGATTCGTGGAATCAAAGCTACTCCGGGAACCATTGGCACTGAAGATCCTTTTTCCTTTCGTCACACCAGTGATCACCAGCAACCATTCAACATCTCGGTGCCTCGTGAACTCCACAGTTGCTAACAGTAAATTGGCAGAAAGATGAATTCATTGCTGGCAGAGTGATTGCATGTGGTGTTGGAGTTTATCTACTTCGAGTTCTATGTTCCCACCGATACGGCGAGAAGTGAAGGATATGGAAAGGCGGAAATCTAATTAACCGACCCACAAAGAAGGTTCAATTGGAGACGCTTGCCGTATGGTTGGCGCTCACCGTGGGATGAAAAATGGGAAAATATCAACCATCATTCTGCTTCGAAGCGAATCATTCCAGACTCTCTCTCTCTCTCTCTCTCTCTCTCTCTCTCTCTCTCTCTCTCTCTCTCTGGGTCTTTCTCTTTCTCCCTCCGTGACCAGCTGGTGTGTTGACAGAGACTACAAATTGACTAGCAATGATCAGACATTTTTGCCGTTTCTCTTCAGAATCCGAAGACGCCAGCAGAGACGCGCGCGCCACGTCTGTTTGTCAATGGCAGAAATGGAAAGCAGGTATCGAATGGCAAATGCAAGAATCTTTGTGATGGCATCTCCATCTTGAACGTAGCTCGACGGTTTGTCACACGGATCGAACCGGTGGATTCCTTTTTTCCGGTTGCCAACGGAAAAAGTCTATTAAACATGATTCTTTGTGCTCCAGCGCCAGTTGCTTGATAATGTTTGCAGTGGCATAAGATTGGACAACAATTTATCGGTCTTTACCGAAAGGCTGGTGGCCTCAGAAGGAATGTAAACACGGCACAAACAGATACACAACATCGGCGGCGACATCGAACAACCGGCAGCGACAATTTCGGCATCAAATTGCGTCTGCGGCACTCTGCAGTAGAGAACCACGGGTGGAAAGAGGGACCGACCGGCCACGCACCACATTGTATCGTGTTTCGCCAGATTGCCATCGAACCGGCGAACCCGTCGTTGAGATGCTGAATAGACACAGTCGTCTTTTTGGGGCGATAGTCAACAGCAACAGAAGCGGCAAGTGCGCTCCGCATAGCTCACATTACCGGTACGGTGTCGATTATCGATAACCACTGGCAGTGGGTGGAAGGAAAAGTGGAGTGAACCGGGCTGGTGTTGGGTGGTGGTGCACCGAAAAACCAACCGCCCCGTTGGTTCGTTGCGCTTTGCGAAAATCTCAGATTCCTCCGTGGTGATCATAGCGCAACGGAAGGCCATTGGCCTCCTGCTGCTGCTGCTGCTGCTCCCGTTGCTTCGAATTCCCCGTTATCGCCTGTTGCACAACACCTACCGATTACGCCAGCATCGAAAAGCATCGAATTCCAATCGGCACCTTCATCGTCATCGTCATTGTCGTCGTTGTGTCGTCGGTGCAAGATGGCACACACCATGAAATATGGATATAATTTCACCCAAAAGCACCCCAAACCGGGTGACCTCCTGCCAGTGTTTTTGGCCGAGAAAAGATGGTTATGCCTTCACGTGCACGTTCACAAAGTCGTTGCTCCCCGGGCCTTCCGTTCAATGACCGTCTGGTGGCCGCACTCTGCACGGCAGATGATATGTCACGTTTAATAACGATTATCTATCCCACTGCTACGAACTGGAACACGCCATCAGGACGACGACGGGGGTGGAAACATGAACTTTGCTACCTCCGCCCCCGCCTCATGGTTCACCCTGGACATGGTCTGGATGCCCCCAGAACGCCTCCGTCTCCGTTTGCGAATGTGGAACGACCTCACATTATGTTGCTCACTTTATTATTGCCCACGAGCGTTGTTTTCTCTCGGAGCATCTGCCAAAACACACAACCGGGACGAACGAACGAATGAATGAACCGGGTGTATGGTGTAATCCGCTTGCAACGCTACCTGCTGGGGTGCCGCTGATACTTTGGAACCGTAAACCCGTTCGCGAGGTGTCACTGAATCGCCTTTCGTTCAAACAGTCATCGCGCAATGGCACCTGCAACGCAAACGCCGCCTCGCTGCCTCGAGACACAAGAAAGCAGATCGTAACAGAAGACAATGGAACGAGAACCTTGAACATTAGAATGGAGAAGCAGTGGAGAAGTTCGTATCATTGCAATCATGCTCGATTGGAACGACGGAATTCGAGAGCGCCGCGGTGCCACTGTACCGGTATGTGTGGTATGGTGTCTCGTACGACTAAATTATGCATACCAGGCTGCTGGCACCTTCGACTGGCGACTGCTTCTTAGAAATCCGTTCCAAGGGATTAAGGCTGAGCTACAAAAGCTGGCTGAGAAGTTGAGAACTACCTGTGCAGCAATTAGATGATTGCCAGTTGGGTGCGCAAGTTCACTGAGTGTGCCAATAGGGGAGACGGTCCTTTCTGGCGACGTTTTGTGATTGCATATGGTCCCAGATTATACCATGCTAATCGCTTAAATACTAAACCTGTTCTTCGTTCAATTCGGTTTCATATTGCTTTACTTCGACGATTATCCGATAATGAAACTTTGGTTGTTTCACCATTTTACCAATCTGTTTCTTCTTTTTCTCTCTCTCTCTCTCTCTCTCTCTCGATTGAACGTATGGTGTGCGACTTTTGGTTGTTCTTTCATGCGAACAG
>NC_064877.1:45832500-45837500 GCF_943734665.1 Anopheles aquasalis
TCGCACACCATCGGTGTCCATCGTTCGCAATGTCCCAGTCTCAATCGCAAGAAACAAAACAAACCGAAACCGATCCCTGCAACCGCACAAAGACGCTCGGCCGGGGGAGGACAGAATTATGAGAAACCACCGGAGCAAAGAGCAGCCGGCATCATCAGTCTGTCTCAATGGGGTTGGGGTTGGGGGTTTTCTATGTTCTACCTGCCCTCCGAAGAACCGTGCTGGTGGATAGCGGACACCGTAGTGTCGCCAAGCATCGGTTGCATCACTCCCGCAATGCAATGCGAATGGAGCACCAGAGATCCACCAGAGTCTGTCCGCCTGCCAGTTCTGCCCAGTCGGAATTATGAAGTTTGTGGCAGAGTGTAGCGACCGTTGCCGTCACTGGAGGATGCGGCATCCCAGAAAAGAAGGTGCAGAAGGCTATCACACTATTTGTCGGGTTTTTTGTTCGACTCTTCTCAGTTTGCCTCCGTTTCCGGTGAGGACCCGGTCGGCCTGCAGCTGCTAAAGTGCTGCTTTTCATCTTGCACGATCGGCCCGGTAACTCGAGCTCTCGCAGTGGCTGTTGGTTGTGTGAGAAATTAACATTTGTCTACGGTCGCTGGTAGAGGACATCGAGGGGCTATTCAGTCCGGATTCAAAAAGTTCCCGTGACCGAACCAGGAAGAAAGGGCCGGCAAGAAAGATGAAGATTTTCCCACAAACCCTGCGCAACCGCATCCGCAACTTCCTTTGAAGTTCTTCGAAGTCTGCATCGATGACCCAGCAAGAGCGAGAAAGAGGGAGCGAAAGAAGAAGTGAATGGCAGGGAAATTTTAATTTGTTTTTCCATGCCGTTAGTTCTGGCTGGATTGTCGTTAGCCCCTTGGTCTGACTGGACGTTGGCGCAGTTCGTGCAGTTTCAACAAGTTGCCCAACGTCGTGTCGCAGTGCATAAATCGGCCAGGATAAGGAGAGAACTCGACCTGGACTCCACTTGCCCACTACTTGGTGACTGACTTGGCTTGATATGCGGAGGAGAATGCATTTCTATCTTCTCGATCTCGGAGCACATTCTGGGATGGGTTCAATGATCTCACGTTCCCCCCTCTTCAATTTCGGTGGATCATGTACAGCAGCTCGGCGGTAGTCGGCCTTCGGCCTAATGGGGAGGCCCCAAAACCCTCCATCACCATCCCTTTGGAAGTTTGCTGGATTTGCCGGACCATGTTCCGTGTACAGCACAACACATCGAGGCTCGTCTTTCGAGAAATCGTCTTTTCTCCATCGATGATTACTATAATTTACGTACTCTGGGGAAGAGCTAGGGAGGGCAAAAGAGAGGGGCCCATACTGGACTGGACGCGTATCGTGGGAAGCAGCATATGAACGCGGGGCGAGCGCAAGATCCCCCCCCCCCCCCCCGCAAGATGTTGCCGCCCCGGTTCCATCCGGTGCGATACGATCTTGGCATTTTGCAGAAAATAAAGCGGCACAAAACGTCGGTGCATGTACAGTGGCCGCAAGCGAACACTTCATGGAGGTGCAGATCCCAATCGGATCGCCTCCGTACACTCCCCGTCCAACAGCAGGGGCTCCTTTTGACCGAAGATTGATGTCGCCGTTCGGCGCTCGAAGGCACAGCGGACCGTCAGCTCGAAGGAAAGCTTGTGATGTGGAGCGCAATGACCGGGAACGCAATGGGCACAAGCTGCAACCATTGAACAACATTGACCGCGCGCAGTTTTGCCATTCGCGCTCGAGTCACAAACGACTCGTCACCTCGTGCATCATCACCCTGTGTGGTTGTGTGGCCGATGGTGAAGGTGGTGGCCCCGGGAATGGACGAATTATCCCTTTTCGATGCAGCTCTTGAGCCGCGGCCGCTCATCAATCATCTTTCACACGAAGCATTGAAGATCATCAACCTCAATCGTCAATGCGCGCTCACCGCTCGCACCGGTGTTGGAGTGCCCAATGTGCACTCACCATTGACGTCAGTGGCGGTCTATTTCGAGGAATGCACTCGAGAAAGGGGCCACTCCATTCGCTAGAGTTATGCCAGTTTCAACCTAGTTTCGGGATTGATTTTGACCCACGATGCGTTTGCGATCGAACAACAAAATTGACAATTTGACGGAGTCTATTGACATGGAGCCACCATTCGCCATTTGAGTTTGCATATTGTTTGCCCACGAATCGCAATATTATGTGTCCAACGTGGCGTAACATGGCTGCGTTGGCTGGTTTCGAACGTTAAAACAAGTAATTTAATATGCGCGCTACCATTTCTGTGTTCTTTTGCGCTCTCTCGTCTCTCTCCCTTTTTTTGCCTTCCAGCCGGTCTATGCTTTATGACAACATCTAACGGGGCCGGGTTCTTCCACCACCCGGCCCGGTACGGTTCCGTTAGATTTGTGTCTGGTGTTTCGCTTCGCCGATGCAAAACAGCCGATGGGAACCACCGGTCGGCCACGCAACGCTGCCACCACCGTAAATCCATCCCAAAGAGCGTCATTGTGTTTGGGTGCAACGAACTGAATTTGCCTTCAGGTGGCCATAGACCAATGGAAGGAGAAGGGGAAGAGCATAAAAAAACTCCGGACTCCTGTCATACCGCCCGATGTGTGGCACAGAAACAATCGAGCGACAGATGAATGGCAATTGGGAAATAGAATCGCCTTTTTGCATAATGAGACTCGAGCTTTCCACCGCAAGATCGGTCAGGCGAGAGCTCCAGACGGAGGAAAATCATAAATGATCCCTAAACGATGTCATCGGTTCCGGTAGGCAGTTTTGCGACGGTCCACGCTCTGTTTAGTGACTCCGAGATCCTGAAAAGACCAGTCGCGCACCAGTTGGTTTACCGCTTTGATAACGCACCTCCGGTATGGAGTGGATTTGGACAATGAAGCCACCTTGCAGTGTCTCGAAGGTTTCCGGCTGTTTGAAGCAAAAGACAAGGCATGGCATAACCCTGTCTGCTACCGGCTACTGGTGCTAATGCCCGATAGGCAGGCAAAGGTAGGAACTGTCGTAAATTTTCGACTTTTGCTATCAACTTGAAAACAATGGATTCGTGGATTGTTATACGCATTGCTTCAACAGCACAGCACACGGGGTGTACTGGGTTATCGCTGAGCACAATAACCAAACTGGCAACTGGAAGTAGAACGCCGGAAACTCCGAAATGCGACCAACATTTGCCAAACCAATGTTTCTGGTCGCGCAAGACCGCTTGACAGCGTTTTCGGGTAAACATTTTAATGAATGCGAATCTATGGCCCAGCATAGACAATGATGGGCCCGCTGGGTGCCAGTATCAGTATCTGCAAGGGCATCGCGGTTGTTTGTTTGCTTCGCGAGGAGTTGCCGTGGCGTCTGGGTGCATGTAAGATTCGCATAAATATTTATCAAAATTCATTCAAACCCATCCGCCATGCGGACGCTACTGAACCGTGAGTGGCCTAGTCCTTGTGAAGTGGTTCCACAACCGGCAAACAGATTCGTGTTCTGGAACTCCTCCCGTCTTGCCATGTTGCCGCCAAAACGCCGCTCCCCATGAGCTTCTGGATCACTGAGTGCGTACCATATCAGAGCATGTTCATCTGTTCGTTCGTTCGTTCTGTTCCGGTGCGGTTGAGGCAGCAGACGTTGTTTAAGCGCAGCATCACCATCAGCTTACGCAGAATGCATGCGTAACGGCAGGGTGCAAATGGTGATGGCGTTCTGCAACGCTGCCGATCGTCAGACCGATAATGCACGTTAAGAACAGGCACACGAAAGAACATGGGTGCCCTCGGTGCTCGGTTCTTGATGAAGCTTAATGCATCAACGATACGGACCAGTAGAAGGCGCGCTGCACGCGTATTAAATTATGCTAAACGGAACGATGGCATCTCGCAACAAGGGCATGCGTGCATCATGCTGTCGGTGCGAACTTGTAATTTGGTTTCGGAATGCGTTGCTGTGGTTTGTTGCTCCAGAAGGAGATCGCTGCGTTCTGGTAGACGGTGGTAAGTGCGTTGTGTTGTGCGTTGCGTGAGCGCTACTTCCGGCCTAGACTATTATTAACTACTCTGTGACGTCTTAATTGATTAACAACGACAGCTCTGTTTGCGTTTCGATGGGAAAACTGTTGTTTTGTCAACGTACTGCTCATTAGAGCGCGTGCAAAGTCGATTCCTGGGAAACTTATTTTCGGAATCATCGCAAACATGTCGTTGCCGTTTGCCTAAAATACATAAAGCTCCTCAAATAGAGACCATTCAATGCTATTGCTATTGATTGTGTCACTGTACAACATGGAACGTGCTATTTATGTTTGGATAAGCGATGACGTTGTGTCCAATTACGAGAAATTCTGCTATCCATATCGCTTCCAATTCAAATACACTTATTTTGGTAACCTTCAAAGCTTATTCATGGGTCTCTATTGCCACAATTCTCCTGGAAACGCACGCCAAATAGAACTCCGATAGCAATGGAAAACGCAAAGTAACGCAAATGTATTACTCTGTACACCGAAAAGTGCGTGCAATGAACGCCACGCTGACCAGTTTCCCACCATAAATGCTTAAACGTTAACAGCCGCCGCACATGATGCATCATTTAACACCCACCTGCGAGCCCTTTGGAGTCTACCGTCGGAGCGACTGAAGTGCATGTCTAATTTGCAGGTTTAATGAGAGTGTGTGATTTTGAAAAATTCATGTTCACAATGTACGCGTGCAAACCACTCCATGACACACGACACGACATGGCCGACGCAAGTTCAATGGTTCTGATGCTCTCGACCTTTTTTTTGCATTTTACGAGGCAGCGTTGATGTTTGGCAGCGGAAATGATCTTGCCCCCCGTTCATCCGTACTGATCTGCTTGCCACTTTTCACTGTTTGCCTATGAATCCAATACTCCAACTCGATTCCTCTCTTTGCCACGAATGTTGAGAATGAATTGACGGAATTCCGATTCCGGGCAGCCGCGCTGTCGCTGGTGTCGAGAGTTCCACGCGAGTG
>NC_064877.1:45842500-45847500 GCF_943734665.1 Anopheles aquasalis
AAGTTGATTTTTAAACAAGAAAAAGGTTTTGTTATTTGTGAAAAGGAATAAGCAAGAAGATACGTTATATTTATCCAGTTTATGGTACTGTCCTTTTTAAGAATGATTCATTCTACAACACCAAGTGATCAACTTTGTGATCAAATGTCGGCGGCTCATATGTTCAGGAAAACGACAGTTTTTAGAACGAAAACTAAAAATTTATCGTAGTTTATCGTTATCCCTTGTAACTCGGCTTCAGGATTCTACCGATTGTTTAGTGATAACTGGAGGTATTAACAGATTAAGAGATTTTGAGATTGATGGCCGTCATTTTAATGCTGTCCGTAAACCTTCACGTGGGATGGCCAACAATAGTTCCGGTGCTGTATTATCACAACATTGTGAATTGTTCCTTACCATATTCCTAGTTAAGCTCTCGAAAAAATAGTTAGTAGACATCTATAGAAATGCTCATTTATTATTTGTACTAGTTTCAGCAGCTTATGGCTCAAGATTAGATTGTTTAGCATCACGAAATGTCCATAAATGTGCATCACAAGTGTGTTGCTTTCGAAGTATTTAGGGCCATGGATCTACCAGATTTATTGTAGTATCGCAGATCGGTGTTAAGTTGGTTTTTTATTTTTTTCTTTGTCGTAACGCTTCATTAATAGCCATTTTACAGTTTGTGAAAACAATACAGCACATTGCGCACATACTAAAGCATGCAAAAGATAGAGAGATCAATTGTTTTTTCTATAAAATTGTCAATGTCAATTTGGGTTTTTCTATAAAATGTTTGCTTAAGTTTTAACATCAATAATAATTGGAGACAAAATCGCTATTTTCCATTTTCATAATGACCAACACACCTTTTTAACGTTTATAAAAAACGTGCGAACCGTATGTTTAAATGACATAAATATTATTTTACCTTCTAAAAAAACACTTAAAATTGAAGACTGAATAATCTTCTCTGCAAAAAGGATAGATGATCATCTCACAAGGACATCATCAACATTGTTCTGCGTCGTCAGGCAATGCGTCATGCGCTCATCTCCGTATCATCTCATCGTTTGGCATCGTCGTCCCTCAATCAAATGCTATTCCTCAAAGGTAATATACATTTTCGGTCGTTCCGTCGCCACGGCGAAGATACCGGAGAGAAGAATGTTGGAATTTATCAATCATCCCTCATGTTCTTCCCGGGGTCATCGTATGAAAAATCGTGCTCCGGAATCATCGCACCGAGACACCGGCAGGGCAGCAACCGCTCCGTTCGGAACGGAGATAAAGAGTTTTCAGAGTCCCTTAGCCCCCGAATCAATTTTCGAATGGGGCAAATAAAAGTATGATAAAATTAGCTTTGCATCAATAACCAAACGGTCAGACTACGGTAACGGGTGCTATCTTCCCCCAACAGTGTCTTCTATGTGCTTTGCTCAGTCGTGCTGAGCTCGTTCACCACAAACGAGATTTTCTTTCTACCACAAGTGGTCCTCCACTTGAGATCGCTCAATATTGTGCGCTCCTCTTTACCCCTTTTGAATTTATGTTGTGGATCATCTTTCATCATAGGCGAATTGAGGGGAAATATGAATCGTCTACAATTTCTAACAAATGATGAGCATTCGTCCAATTCCTGCCCTTGATGAAGGCATGATACCTGCGCCTTTTCTTTGATTTTCGATTTCTCTCCCTTAAGGTTGGCCGTTTTCCAGCATGCTTAGCGCAAACGTGCAGTGGGTTTATGCTATGAGGGTTCGCTACAGTCCCAGCTACATCGTTATGAATTTTTCGCTTTGATGATGCGCGTACAAAAATGAGTTCTGGCGAGTTGTTTCATCATTTTTCTTAAAAAATAAAGAAAATAATCCATCGGATTCGTGCGTTCCCTTACATAACCGAGCCATTCTGGAGAATCCAATGAATCCGAATTAATCGCCAAATTTTTTAACGTTGATACCTTGTTGCACTGTTCTGCTGCTGATTGCCGGAAATTACAAATTTGGTCAACAACACGGCGAACGAAAGCTGCTCAACGGTGCTCGCCAGAAAGTTCCTTCCAGGGGATTTCTATAGAACTCAAACTCACTTGCACCACCACCACCACCAACACCGAACATTCCAGCGTCGTTGTCGTCGAAAATTATATGCAAATTAAAATCCTTACCCATCCCCGAGTGCTGGTGCGACCCTTTTTGTTGTGTCACATTACGGTTTTCGCAAGCAGTTCATCTCGGGTAACTTGGGGGTGCGTCGTGGCATCGTGGCGTGGAAGCGCGTAGAAAAGAACGCCCCAGCTTACGCGAAGAGGAGACACAGCGGCAGGACAGGATTTTCCCGAGAAAATTCCGTTTCATTCCGTTGTCTCCCTGATCTTATTGAGCAAACAGTTCTCCTCCCATGGATGGCACCCGAGACCTGGCTCGCTGGCTGGTTGACTGGCGAGTGCGAAACTGGAGACTGGACTGGAAAGAAAATAGCATCACGTCGCTCGCTCCGGCATCCGTCCAATCATCCGTTCGTCCGTCCGTCCGTCCGGTCGGCAGCCAGAAGCTTTAGCGAAGCACCCAACAGAGCAGAAAGGGAAGAAGAAGCACAAGAACGAGACACAGACACGAGGACGAAACAACAAGCGCATAACTTTGGCCTTACATTTTCTTCGGTTGGGATTTTCTCCTTTTTGGTGCGGAGAACAAATTAAAAAGGTTCGTCCGAAACCGTTCCACAGCGCAGGGACATGACCGGCGAAGTAGCAAGTATGCTCGGTGGCCAGTGGCCAAGCCAGCAGGTCCCCCGGTCTTTGCACCGGCATCGCACGCCTTGTTAGTGGACAATTTTCGGTGACTCTCCTACGTGGCTACGAACAGACCAATGCTTGCTGCCAATGCTGCGATCATAAGGGAACGCACAGTGGATATTGACATTCATCATAACAGCTTGGCCGCGGTATGTTCATTGAACTGTCCGGAATTTGAATAAACTCAGGACGTGAAACCCGATACACCGACGACACCGACGGCGAGCAAAGGGATCAGAAAATGCGGAGCATAAGAAGCTAATTTCGTTCGTGGAATTACAGACCATCGTACGGACTGTTGCCCGATGGATGACAAATGTCGCTTCATTTACCCGGAACCCGCGGCCAACCTGCTACCATTCCCAGTCCAACTGATGCAGGGGGTTGGCCTGTGGGTCACACGCATCACAAATACACAAGCTTGTTTGCACGGTTTCGCCTTAATTTGTCTCCTTTGTTTGCAAGTTGTCCCCCGATGCGCGATCCCCTTTTTTGGGGAAAACCAGCAGCCCAGAGAGAGGAAGGAAGAGAGAGGAAGAGAGAGTGGGAAGACCGCACACCACGGGTCGGCCTCTATGTGCCGAACCGAGTGGCCACAAAAACGCATCATGCGTTCGCGCCCTTGCTGCTACTGTGGCTTCGCCGAATTAATGCTTCAAACGAGCGACCATCAAACGCACACGGAACGACGACCGGGTGTTGTCGGCCTGGCACCAGCACCGCAGCAGGAACACAGGATAACACAACAACAACAAAAAAACCGACCCCGGTTTCCCCGTTCGAGCAGCATTCGACAACAACATGACGACCGGGGACCGGAGTCACCGAATTCTCCAAATTGCTACTGACATTTTTCCGAGTAATCAACGTGCTCAGCCTTTCCGGCCGCTCATCAGCAGCAGCAGTAGCAGCAGCAGTAGGCCTAGCGACAGCAACGACGATGAAGATGGCGATTCAGCGGCCCGATTTAGCTGTCAATGGTGATCACATCGTTGCCACACGGGGACACTACGATCGGACCCCAAGAGCCGCCCCCAGTGTCCCCACCACCACCTCGACGATGACCGCTGGAGGATCTTCCATGTCCGTTTGTGTCTGCGCTTGTATCTGCGCGTGTGTGTTTGCGAGCAATTTGGGAGATTGGCTGCGATCAAAGTTTGACAAGCTTGGGCAATTTGGGATTGCTCATGTCGCATCGCTTCCATCAGCTTGGCGGGATGAAGGGCCCCCCTTGCACATCGCCGGCATTCCGCATTTCCGTCAGTTTTCATTTCAATTGCGACCAGTGGCCACCATTCCTCACCACGGGAACCCACGGGGTTGAGAACATTATCAGAATCCAACGGGACGCGTCACTAGCTACTGGTTTTTGGGATGTTTTGTTTGTCTTTTCATATTGTTTCTTTCATGTTTTGGGGGTTTTTTTTTTGGTCGTCGATAATGGGCCCCCGGGTTTCGGTGTGTTTCCGGTGCAGATCCGAAACAGCGCATCAGCAAAAGGTCATTTTGCAAGCGACAAGAAGGTGACGCACGGCTATGCGCACCTTGAACAGGTCAAAAGCGGTCCCATGGCTTCTCTGTGTGTTGTTGGTAGCATTAGAGCTTCACGACAATATCCGACAATTTGGACCGTACTGCAACACAGTGCAGTTGAACACATCTGGCCATTTGCGCTTCACTAGCCAGCCAATGTCCCTATATTCCATGGGGAACTCATTTGCTCTCGGAGCGGTCGTGCTCGAGGCAGGAGATCTTTCTAAATGTTTTGAACAGCATTCGATGCCTCCGCTGGAGGGAAACATACACCCAATGATGCGCTTTCGGTGCTTCCGGTGTGCCAACACCGTACAAGCTTTTTACTGGCCATCGCAGAGCGGACGTGGCAGACACAAGAAGGAGGAAATGCACACACAACAACAAAAAAAGCAACATCCCGATGGAAATCCGTCCTCCCTGTGTTTCTCACTGAAGCAACCAGTCTGCCCGCCAGAACGGCGTAAACGTGGCCACCGTGTTTGCAGCATGAGGTTGGCATGTCACAATCCCCGTAAGGCGATCACTGAGTCCGCCGGGCGGTTCAGCAAGCCTTTGATGCCATCCAGCCTCCCAGTTGGTCAGGTGATGCTGTGTTTTATTTTTTGTTTCGCGCAAAAGCACTCCGGAGACTGTGTGTGGCCGGGCGCGCTGGCTTGTCGGCTTTTGGTAGATGTAAAAG
>NC_064877.1:45852500-45875000 GCF_943734665.1 Anopheles aquasalis
GGATCGAGGACGTAAATCGTAATACTTGGGTGGGAAAATATTAGAAACTCGTGTTCTAGGGATGGGAAATTTTGGGTTTTCCCATTTCCACTCTCTTGCTGAGTGAAATCTTGAAGTTGCGTTCCGGATAAAACACCAGAAGTCCGCTTTGAAAATGATCAACCGAAAATTGAGTTACGATTACACGATTCCATCGAACTTCAATTACGCTCCTTGGACGCTTCGGTACTTCTGGAACCTAATTGTTTTGCTGCCCCTGGAATGTCCTTGATGCCCTTTCCTGGCCGTTTTACTATCGACAGTACGCGTTAATCATGCCACGTTAAGGTTCACCTCGTTGCAAAACAAATAAAGCGATAGAGTGGAAGGAACATACCAACTAGCGAGCGTACCCCCCCGTAGAACCCTTCACTTCGGTTACCGTTGGGTACACTGCCGCTAATTTGCTTAGTGGAAAGGGTTTCGAAGATGGGAGATGGGCGTATAATTAGATTTCGCTTGCGAGTTACTCATCCCGCGCAACTAGCCGGGGCTCGCTTCCTCGGGCGGACACGTAAACTTGGGTCTATTTTTGTAATCTAATGGAGTGCCCTCGTGCTACCGTCCTTCCAGCATGGCGAGCGAGCAGGTGGATCAGTTTTCACACTGGAACTGCTGTTTGATGAAGAGCAGCCGAATCCCTTCGACGACGACGACGAGGACGACGATGGTACTTGCGCGTACACCATCTTGGCCATTAGAGAACCGGATGGATACACCTTCAGCGAAGGCAACTCCTTCAGCTGCAGCTACCTGCAGCTATCTCCTGACGTGCATTTGGCCATTAATCGACCTGAATTCCGTACCGTCTGCTTAGTGGCAACAGGGGGCAACCACTCTGTGGGTCTGCAACGCTCATCGGACACAACGAGCGTCTGTAGTTGTAGTTTTCTCGATAATGAACGGTGAGATACTTGTACCTTACACCGAGCGTATCTAAGGAACAAGTAATAAGAACTTGAACCGGAAAGTGCACTTCCGAAAGTGCAACAGAGCTACCTTCACGAGCAGCATTGAAACAATTGCTGCAATGATGATGCTGAGGATTGATGATGCCAGGTGCGAATGCTCGAGGAGGTTCCACATTTTCTAGAATCAAATCGATGCATCAAACTAATTGATAAATGGCCGTGTGCTGAGTACGGTTTCGGTTTCGACTCGAGTTAGGAGAGTTTGCTGTAGAACCTCTTCAACTAACAACCAAAGCACAGATTCACCGAGAACAAACCGAAAGCGAGCGCACCAGTTAACGTGTTAGAACCGAACCGTGCCACGCTCGTTGAACATGCAATGGAATGAAAGGAAAACAAAAACCCTTGAAGTTAACTTGAACCACCGGCAGCGTATGTTTCGTATCAACTTTTAACAACTGAACGCAAACCGAACCAAACCGAACTCTTCCTGTACTCGATTGCGTTGCCGTTCACCAAAAATTCTGGTGCTTAAACAAATATTTGAACTTGTGAAACTCTCATGATGAATTGGAGTACTGCATATGAAACACCGGGCCGGCATCGGAGCACATCCGCTCGTCACCACTTTCCCAATCGTTGCTGCACCACATTCACTGATTGAGAACCGCAACCTCCGCGTCCCCGATCAAGAGTGTGCGTCCCATTGACAGATTTTCAGTTTTCGGGAGAAGCACCCCCCCGGGGATGAGGAGGAAAAGGGGAGACGCGCGACTGAAGTGCGACACGACACCACACGACAGCTCGGGGCGTGCCTCATCTTCACGTGAGAGCATACTTCAAAATCATCGCGCCCACGTCACCGTACGTCATCCTCAACATACTGCGCTGCGGATGCCGCACGCTTTAATTGGGGGGGGGGGGGCGATGGGGGGAGGGAAGGGGAGGACGCTACTACGCTAGAAGAAAATGGTTTTATTTTCGCAACACTGGCCGAACGAGCGCGTGAGTGATTCCGTCTTTTTACGTCACCTGAGCACGAGGGCGAGCTCCGTGGCACACGCTCCGTGTCTTTCAGCGGCCAACCCCCTCACCCCTGATGCCGCGACATATTCGGCCGTGAAAATATAAAGCCGCGAAAAAGCAACGAACGAAAAAGCAATCTGTCGTGGACCAGTTTTACCGCCAGGTTAGTCCCGGTTACTAGGGCAAAGCAGTGGAAACGAACCGAGTCCGGTCCCCGGGGGGGGGAGGGCCAGCCACACGCAGCATTAATGTTACAGCAGACGAGCTCGAGCCCGTGCCCCGAGTTCCTTTCTGGCGCGGTAGTCAAACGAGCGACACTATAAAACCTATGGCCCGGTCTGGAAATTGGGGTTTTGAGGTTTTCTATTCTCGTTCTTTGTTGCGCTACTATGTTGCTTTTGGAATTTGGGACCGTGACTTCTGCCCTGTCCTTCTGTGATTCCAATCCCGTTGCCAAGGAAGGATCGATCCGCTTTTGAATCATTTATCAAACATGTGCATTATTTCTTCCGCAGTTTTTTGTTCCACAGAAAAGTGGTTGAAAGGATTTACAAAGTTACAGCAACCGTACGGACATTTCAACATTTATGGCCATCTCTCTCTCCAACATGCGATCTGTGTAACGGCTCTCGCATCGATCTCCACTCTATTACGAGGATGAGAAGTAAATAGAGTGGCGACGACGACGACGACGACGACGTGTTAAAAGGGTGTTGACAGCAAACCAAACACTTGCGCGTCTTACGCTTTCGCATTAAAGTTAATAAAACTCGTTACTCTCAACGGACGAACGGACTCTGTGCCCTGACAAGCGGAAAGCCCTGAAAGCTTTCGATTTCGAAGAATTTACTCCCGAAGGACCGAGAAAGAACGATTGTGACGGTGTAGAAAAGATCTCGTCTAGCGTCTCAGGGCGGTAGATAAGAATGGACGGTGGATGGCAAGTCCTGGCACCGAAGGAAAACTACGATTACGACGACAAAGGACACCAAGACATCCGAAGCCGAAGGGATGTTATTTTTTCCTCCACTCTTTCAGAAGCGCCTCTGGCGTTTGCAACCAGCTCCATCCTCGCTGCCATTCGCTCCATTTCTTTCAATTCGATTTCAATTAGGAAAATGTCAATGACAAGATGAGGAGGGGAAAGGGACAAGATTATGGCAACAATGCACCATCTCAGGGCGGGGTGATAAAGGGGGCATAAAACTCAACGCAAAACTTGTACGAATATTGGAGCGAAATAGAGCAAAATACCTTGTTGCGACAGTTCGACACTGTTTCGGGCGGTATTGTTGTGACAGATATCTTTGCATAAGACTTCTTCGAACCAAGTGTCTCAACATTCGGTGCTCATCTTGGTCTGCGTTGACATGCTGTCTGGCTAGCGAACGTGTGCTACACCCTTAGGTGACAGAAGAAAAGGAAAAAGACGAAGGACAAGGCGCGCCCGATAACAAAAGGCGACCGTTAATAGTCCTTTATTCGAGGAGAGGCGATAAGAACGATTACGATCAAAGGAATGATGCATTCCTGTCATCATCAAGCGGCCTCCGGGCGGGAGGAGGAAGAGGTGTGGCCAACGTTTCTCGTCTATGCCCGCTGGCGATGCCCATCATCCCATAATGGCCCATCGTTTTGCCACAACTCGCAAAAGATTCACTTCACCGGGGCGGATGATGGCGATTCTATTTCTCCTCGTTCCCGTTAGTGACACAAAGGGAAAGGAGAAACGCTTCATGGCTAGAAAATCGATATCGTCCTCGTTGTAAAATCGCTCTCTGTGTCCGTTTTCGTGTCTCAGCTACTGTCTGTCTGGTGGCATCCCGTTTTTAACTTTAAAGTAAAAATTGAACGAAGACACTCACGATAAGGATCCGTTCGATTCTGTCGTCACCTCGAAGCAAACCTTTTAACCACAAATCCGTCGACAGAGAGCACGAACGACAACGACAATCACAGCAACGGGACGCGCTTCGATCGATGGCGCAACGATGGAGACGCCACGCGTCCACCGCATCGTGTCACCTGTCACCGTGGCCAGCACATCACCACATCTGTGACTGTCACTGTGACTGTGTTCGCACCCTTTCCGCCATCGCCGGAAGGCAGGATGGCAGGAAGTGATGGGAAAGGAACTTAAAAAGTAATAAAAATGTATTTCTTACTCGACTTGGAGCACCAAGAAGGGAGCTCTCGGGCCCAGGCCCACGGTCCGACGTTCCAGAAGTGGCGATGGATGATTTGATTCGTTTCGTTTTGATTCGCTTTCATGACCCCACCGGTACGTGAGTTCCATTCAATATTAATCTGATTTTTATTTGTGTGTTCGGTGCCGGTGAAGTGCGTAAACCCCTCGGCATGGCACGGAATGGAATGGTGGCTGACTGACCGGTAAAAGGTCATCCTGGGGATCGGAGTGGTATGCCGTTTGTAATGCTCTTTCTTATTTCCCCATCTGGACGGCCCAAACCGTTAGCTTACAGTAATCCGAAGGTTCCGCTTTCCTTGTGTTCCGCTTCTCAATCCATTCCCAATACGAACGTAAGCTGGCCGATCGGAAGGAACAGTCGAATCAAAATCCATTCCAAACAAACCGGCCATCGGTCCAAAAAGGTCAAAAACAGAATAGAACCAAACGCCAAAGAGAGAGAGAGCATTATGCTGACATCTCCGGGATCTAAGGTTTGCAAAAACAAAACCAACCAAATCGGATAACCCAAAGACCCCCGTGGGTCATTTAGGGTTTGGCTTTTAACGGTTGGGGCACCGAGTTTGGGGAGTGTGGGAGTGAGTGGACGCTTAACCACACGCGCCCGGTGCATATCTCATCCGGTTTAATGCATTTGTCGTTGGATGCCCACTTGGTGACCTGCCCCGTGGACCCTACCGAGTGACCATTATGCTCTCTCCGTGTATGGGAAGGGGGTTTGTACGGGCCATAGGGTTCCAACCCCCCGGGTGCCCTGGTTAGCCATTTTACTAGGAGGTGCTTTGGTCGCAAATTGGTTTAAATCTAAATTTGAGCTGACTTTTATTGCCCACCAGCCGGTCGGTCGGTCGGTCGGTAGCCGCCACCACACCGGAGCCAACCGATTGTTCATCGGCCACATCCGGCGACCAGGCTGGGGGCTGGCCGCGCACGGTGGGCCGGCGGCTCGTTCCAACGCCCCATTAAAATCAATTTAGTAAAGAGCTTTTCTCTCCCATGGTCTTTCGCTCTCTCGCTCTCTCTCGCTCTCTTTGCGCTGCTTTGCTTATTGACCAGGGCTCCCGCTGATCTATCGGACTACCGGAGACCATCCGGAGTTTCATCTCACCGGGCGGGTATTGTGGTTCGCCGATGGGGTTCACGTGCGACGAGACGCTGGTCAAACACATCGATACAAGCCAGAGCAACCTGGAAGGCACCCAGGAGGTTGCTTGAGTTTTGCTTATTTGTGGATTTGCCCGAATTGCGCAAGTCTCTCCAAGCGCTAAAACCACGTGCCGATTTTCATTTTCTTTTGGCCAGGAGTGTGTCCAGAACGTTGGTCTCGTCTTAATGATTCGATAACTGAGGGCACCACGAATTCACCGCAAGTGATGCAAACATAAAATAAATCGAGAAAATTGGTTAAGGTTCTTAGCTACGATAGTATATTTTGGCGTTAAGAATCTTTCATTGGCAATCATTAGGCGAGTTTCTAAACTTTATTTCAAATGCAACAACAAGTGTTGGAAACATCGTCTGATGTTTGTTCATCAGATATAAGTATCTACGATTTTAATCAGTTTAAAATAGAACAACTCTCTCAAAACTCTTTTATCAAATTAGATAGTCACAATAGGTTATAAAAAAACAAAAGAGAACAGTCTTATAAAAAAGCTTTAAAGCATTTATGCATATAAGATTTTTAATTGTCATCTAAGAATCTTACAGTCGTACCGAGGATTTGTCACTTTTGTGTATAAGATTTCATACTTAAAGAACGAGTATTTTTCGTGTTAACCGTCACAGATAGCAACTTTATTTCAAGCTCTTTTCGGCAGTTCCAAACGTAAAGTTGCTATCGTGGCCATGCCCCTTTAACATCCGTTGCATCCGATTTCGGTGTAAGAGTCGATACCCACGGAGTTCCCCGTGGTTCCCCGTGGTTATCATCGATACCGCTGGTAGAAGAGAGGGGTTATAGCGAGAGTAATTCAATTACCTTTCGCATAACGTGCAGCCGAATGGATGTAATGTGATAATGGGATGTTTTATAGCGTGGACCTGGGGCGGATGCTGCACGCCGGAAGGTGGTACTGGAGCAATCGCGATAATGTGCATGTTATGTCACGGTGACCCAGAGTAATGTCAAGTAATTAGCCGGTGTGGATGTTCATTTTTATCGAACCTTACGGCCGAATCGTGAACATATTGCTAAACGTTACTGATGGAGAGCTCGATGGTGGGAACGCTATTCCTTTTTGAAAATTTACTCGATCTGCTCGAACAATCATTTTCCACCAAAGTCTATTCTTGAATTAATAACTTAAAAGACATTCCATACTAAAGACGCATCTTCGATAATAAGCCAACATTTCCACTGCAGCTGCAGCTACAGCGGAGCGCGTTCGATGAATAGCCCGATAATGTGCAATCACCGGATGTGCAATCACTCGCAACCTATCATGCTTCCGGACAGCGAACAATGAGGTTGCTGCCAAATGGAGTACACCCGGTACACACATGCTGCACTGTCCTTGGGGGCCGTATCGTGTCCATCATGTCCGTGGTGTCGTGTTATGCACCCAACCTGGCATACCATTACACTTTGCAATCGCAAACCGTATCTTTGTGCAGAGCTAATGTGTCCTGCCCCTCTCCACCCCCCTTTAGTCACGCCAATAATCGTTGCACAATATTTCAGAATTTAGATCAATCCGACGCGCACTCTCTCTCTCTCTCCCTCTCTCTCCCTGGTTTCACCGAATGCTATCTGCCACTAACGATCGCTAAAAGCGCCTGCATCAGACACCGACACGCCGGTCCAACGTTCGACCGGTGTCTGGCTGGTTGCGGCCAGCTGGCTTAGTCCGTATCAGGACAATATCATCACCGCCAGTGGGTAGATTTTAATGGGCGCGTCAATTTCGAGCCCGAGCCCGAGCACAATCGACCACCTAATCGGGGACGACCGAAATCGTGCAGCTAATGCTTGATTTAACAGCAATTATGCGCTCTGCCATGACCACCACCACCACCATCACCGCAGTCCGTGTGCGGTCTGGTGGAGCTGAATAGTGGGGACAGCACCGGAGCTGGAGCTGGAACTGGGCATGACCTCAAAATCGATTCAAATCCTAGCGAAGAGAAGGAGCAGCAGCTGGTGCTACGCCATTCTAGACGTATTCCAGAAACGGATTTGCCCCGATGATTGACTGCATTTCCGCTCCGATTCCGATTCCCATTCCCGGCGTTCCAGGATTGAGCTGTCATCAGGAGTGCCGCTCAATCGGTCGTAGCAAAGGGGGCTCATCGGTTTCTTCACCGAACTGCGTGTACCGGGAACCAGGGGCTGAGATGAATAATAACTAGCAAAAGGCCGTCGTCGTCGTCGTCGTCGTTGAAGTCGAATTGCACTGCTGCAAAATCGGCTGGGCGACGGGTTAGGTCGATGCGGAACCGAATTAAATATCAATCGATCGTCGTCCGACGTCCGCATTCGTCTACAGAGTGTTGCGTGGCGATCCGCAGTCATCGACAACGGACGGGGCTACGAAACGGTCGCGTCCATCTTCGTGAGAACGTCGTTTGTTTCGAATCGGAGGGAATGTTGTTGTGGAAAGACAATTTCCACCCGTCACGCATGGCGGCATTGAAGGAGATTTCGGTCGGTTCTGCGGGAGGATAGCACGCGAACTCCTACGCGTCCCTATCGCGTGATGCAGCGTGCCAGACGGTGCCACGAATTCTACCAGTAAAAGACCATTGGATCATCATGTACATGGAATACTGTGTAGTGCCAACAACTCGCAGTCTTTTGCAAACGACGATTTGTTCAACGACGGGCACCATTTCAGCGAGCGCTTCACAGTCACAGTCCTGCTATTGTTTTCTGCCTTAGGCTTCAGTGGTTTTCGTTAAACGTTTCCCATTGAGTGACGAGTGGGAAATGGTTGTTAAAGTGTATCTCCTACCCTAACGGGTGGGGGTGGGGGGGAGGGGGGGTTCTGCATCGATCGAATCCGGTTCGGAATCCCCAATTTGGTGGTCGATGCTGTCGATCGATTAATCACGCTCGTGACCATCAATCTCAATACTGTGTTGGCACGTTTTGGGTCGAGAAACAACGACGGCAAGGGCTGGAGTAATTACAGAATAGCTTTTGGGTGCAGACTTGGACGACCGTTCACACGCGTTCGGTGTGAGAAAAAAGGTGCAATGCGCAAAATCAACCATGCTCGTAACATAAACATGTATGAACAACATGACCCCTCTTTTCCAGAGACCCCAGTTTGCAGGCTAATGCTATCGGACTTGCTTTAATAAACTAAAGCAGTATAAACTGTTGTTGTTTACTTTGTTTCGATCGTGGTTGCTTATACCTTTTTTTTGGTTTGATAAAATAAAAAACTAGATTTATTTCTCATAATCAAATACTCTTTTTGACCTATAATAATTTTTTGATAATCTTTCAAACAAAGTAGAAACTGTAATTGATGTTTATATTTTACGTTTATTAGCTTTCGTTTAAATACTAATTACTAATTAGTATTTAGTACTAATATACTTGGACCGTTCCGTAACACTTACAACTATCGCTCCACTATAATGTGCCATGCACTCTGATCCTAGTGCCTAACGAAGTATCTGGAATCCTCCTAGTGCCTTTCATGAAATGGTCCCTATCCCTAAACAATCGCATTCAACTGCATCAAGTGCTCTGTGCTCTGAGAAGTGCGCTTGTTAGACGATGGGCTTTCGCTGGAAATTCTTGAACTGCAAGCTGCTCGTTGTAACCAAAACCCTGCGTAGTGCACTCGACGCTCGATAGTCGTGACGAATAGCCGTATCACACGCAAGGACCGACTGGGTGGCTGGGTGCATCGTTTAATTAGAGCACAGAACGCAGCTCGTGGCACAGCATAAATCATGGTTAGTATGGGGATACTAACCGCATCCCCGCCAACACAACCCTAGTGCCTCGTCAGCGTGTGTTTTGTCCCAAACCCACAGCCAACGGATCAGATGCGATAAGAATAGCAACTGCAACTCGTAGTCGTCATCATCGTCGTCGGCGTTTGTTGGAATATATGCGCTACTGTGAGCGGGCAGTTAACACTCGGTGTCCTTATCTGCTTCGCAACGATCGGCCAATAATCAAGATTAGCAGCAGACGAGTACTTAAGGTTAACTCAAAAGGCCACCACTGGTTTCAGTCATGAAATAAGGAAACACAATGAATGTCACCTTAAATGTAGGTCATCAACAGTTTCAAAAGTTAACTGCTCGATGAGAAATGTCCGGCGTCAAAACCGGCATCCAACCATTGCTGTTTCGGCATTAATCAAACACAAACAAAAGGCCACACACGGGAACCTACAATAGGACGTGTGCGTCACAGCATTGTGGTCAGGCGCTTGCCGTTTGGTTCGGTTCCAAATCGTCCGAGAATATTCTTAGCATAATTAACGCGAAATTGTTGGCAACGATCCGTACTGCTGCGGACGGCAACTTACGAGCGTGACTCAACGACCGATAATGCAACGTATCTTAACTTGTTTCATTATTGCTCGTTAGTGAAGTTAAGGTAACTAAAACGAAGTTCTCTTTTTAATGCTTTCACATATTCCAATCAACTGTAAACTACGGAACGCCGATGGACATGTATTAATTGCGGGAAAAAACAATTCGAATACTGTTTCGAATAGTCTCGTTCCTTCATTCGGCACGGTCACAAGTGTGGGTGAAAGTTTGTGTGACAAATTCAATTTCAGCACAATTGAATTGTTTCCCCTCAATTTTGTTACCGGGTTTTCACGACTCACGTTTTTCTACGTTGCGCTGCGGTGCGGTCAGTGTTGTTCTACATAGTATACGGTAGTTGGACACCGTTTTTTTTGTTCTCACTCTCTGCTGCCGCCTGCCTATTCTACGATCCTGCCAAAACCTAGGACGAGAAACTTGTGAGTAAACCATCACCAACTTTGGCCGCGTAGCATCACCGCGTTCTAGGTCATGTGCGCCTTCGTCGAACTTTCTGTAGCGCACGATGCAAACAAAGGATACACCAGCGGTGGCGGCGGCAAAGGCAGGAGGGGGGAGAGGGGGTGGTTGGAAAACATTTTCCTGGGCAGGCGATACTGTTTATGAATTTTAATTAACCAACAAAACAGGAAGAGAATGAACGAAGGTTGAAAATAAGTATTAATTAGCGAAGTCGAACGGAGCGCCCTAGAGCGCCCTGGAGGTCTAGCGATCCGTCCCACGGTTGGTCCAACGGTTGGTACGCCCTGGTCTCGCTCGACGACCGGAAATCGTTGGGATAAATGCTGGTCAAGAAAGGTTCATTTGCAAACGTTTCACCCTCCCCACGCCCTCCTATTGTTGCCATTGTTTCATCAACGCGGCTGTTCAACGTTGGCGCTCCTTGTCCTGTCCTGCTTCCACGCACCCTTTCACCCCCGGGAGGGAGCTCTTTGCCAGACGATGGTCATGGCCGGAACCGCACGAAACGGAGCATGAATAATTGACAATCATACGGCACACAAGCAAACATGCAGAACACACCGAACGTCCGAGAGCGGTCGTTCATAATGAATTACATCTTGATCATACGCAGGAGACTTAAATCATAGCAACCCGGGGATAAATCCCGGGGCCACCGGGCGTCGGTCCGGTGCCGAGATCCTGATTAGCACGCAATTGTTCAGTGCATCTGGTGAGGGCACATGGGCGAGATTTATCTGGTAAACCAGCCCGGACTGACCGGTTTGGACCATTCGGTGGTGGTTGGCAGTGACGCAGCATACCCAACCGTTTGCCCAGAACGTGACAGGTGAAATCAGAACGTCCGACAACTCGCATATACGGCAGCAATGGCACGTACGGGTGGATGTTGATTTTGGACAGGGATCCGATAAGTGGAATCCTTTTCCAACCGCTCTCTAGCTCTCGTACACATCGAGAAAGTCAATTTCAACAGTTGATACTGCTCAATTCCTGATTCATTTACCCCAAAAAGGGATTAATAACTACATCCGGTCACGTTTTATTGCTTCAAATTAATACATCCACTGCACTTCATTAGGATTGATGTACCTTTAAATTGAACATTTGAAATATGCTCAAAACCACCGAAAAGACTGCAACAGGGAAACTAATTTATGAAGGCCATTAGTCAACGGAACGGATTAAGACGAATAGCTGGTAATACCAACCGATTTTCTCCCCCTGTTTTTGCCTGAAATCTTAATGGTGCTGCGTCATATACGGTGCGTCTGTAAGATTTGGATCTTTCGCGATAACCGCCCAAAGACGCATTTCGCTATCAGCCAAACAAGACTCTTTCGGTTTAGTGCCGAATGACGTTAGTCGATTTGTTTGTTGTCCGTTGGATGATGATGGATGCGAGCGAACGGTCAGCAAAGGCTGAAAAGGACCACATTCATGGCCAACGCATAGGTTCTCGAGGGTGCTTTCCGGTTTCAGCACGATTTGCATATGCCAATCAACGTTACGATGATCGATATCAGCACACATCAGTATTGGGTGAAGGCAAAAGTTTGACGGGATTTTGTGGTCCAACCTTTGTGTTGTATGAATTGCTTGAGTTGATTTCAACTTGTTTACGTTAGTTAAACATTAGTTTTTAGATTCTAATATGGGTTAGTAGTTGATTTATTGCTGTTTGAAATTGTTAAATGTGAAAGAGATGTTGGTTTGATCTTCAACAGCGCACTACACCCAATGTTTACTAGCATCTCATATACGCGGCATGGTACACTCATCCTGTCAGCTGGCATCAGGGATGAAACACAATTTAAAATCATCCCATGAGCTCTTCAAAGTCCATCCGCCACGATACAGCGAACTGGTGTCTACTTGGTCTGGTCACACAGCATCCCGTATGATGGTCCATCCAGGGTGGATTCGTTGGCGAACGTGCGTCTTGTATGGCACGATGATGCACGCGATGCAGAAATATATGTATTCATGATAATGCATTTTTCGTTGGATCCACGCTCACTGCCCTGGCCACCGACTGCACAGCATGACTTATATTTGTTCTTCACTGAAACAGTGGAGTGGAGAGGCAATTCGAATCCGAAATGCTCGCTCTCGTTGTGCTGTTCCAGTTCGTTTGTCCGTGTGCTGACCTAATCCTTATTATGGGCGAATTCACTCAAAACCAGTATCTTCAAATGATTTGTGAAGAATAGACCACATACTGAGCATTGCTCGCGTGTAATCTCTAATATTGATCCAAGGTTTCCTGCTCGTAAGTTGCCTTTATCGGACAGCAACAGCAGCAGCAGCAGGTCGTGAAAAAAAAAATACCTCAGAAGTTATTTAATACCGCTGAAAAGTTTACGAGACACAAGTTTCCAATACAAAAGAAAACGCCACAAAACGTTTAACATTAATGTTGTATTTTTCATTCTCCCAGGGATCCGTAGCGCCGCCTCGAACGTAAAGGATACCACCGCAGCACTGACGAACGACGATCGGTTCATAAGCAGCAACAGGAATGCGCCACTACACCAACCAACATCACCCACAGAGACGTGCTGCGAGCGCATGAAAGCGATGCTACAAAACATCTTCCCAACCCGCGGATCTCATGCATAAAGATAATACAAATTTGTTACATCTACCTGGTGCGGTTCATTCCTTCCTTTGTGGGGAATTATTTAAAAGCGTACCCCAAGAAGTGCTCCTCCTTCGTGCGATGCATGATCGTACCGCGGGGAGTTGAACCGAGAACCGAGAAGTAGAGAAAGGGCTCCGTTGGTGAGTTTTCAAAAAAGCCACACACTCGAAGCTGACGCAGTAAGAAGAGCTACTTGAGGAAGGGTAGAAGGTGAAAAGCAACGTTAAGACCAACCATGACGGTGAAGCTGTTTCGACGGGGGTCCGCCCGATGCATCGGGTTGTTGTCGGCGTCCGTCACGATACTACTCTGCCTCTACTACATCTCCATGGGTCAACCGTCCCCGACCGGCACTGGCACGTCTTCGGCCGGCATGGTCGATGGTCGACACGGGAAGGACTCATCCGCTGCCATGGCAGCCGCCGCTATGGCACATCACAAACGGTAAGTGTACCTCTCTCTCCCTCTCTCTCTCTCTCTCTCTCTCTCTCTCTCTCTCTCTCTCTCTCTCTCTCTCTCTCTCTCTCACACCCTCTCGTATCCAGGACGATCCTCAGGACGAACATACAGGGTGAGGCAAAAAAAACTGCAACACATTTAAAACGCCATATATTTTTCATTTTTGTTTGGATTTTTTTGAGTAAAACCAAAAAACGTCGGGAATTTCATAAACTTTCAGAATCAGTTCAGTTTTTTATGGTATGTTACTGTTTGGGTGAATTATGATCTTGAGACGGTAGAAGAAACCATCGCTCGTTGCCCGCAGAGTGCTTTGTGGTATTTTGGCTCATTCTTAGAGAAGCGTTTGCTAAAGCTGGTCAAAACTATGTCATTTTTTAGGTCTAACCTTGGCCTTCAAAATACCGCAAACGGAGAAGTCCTGCGCTTTTTGCGGCCATAGATATTGACAGCCAATGAGACATGGAAATGAAGTGTGAAATGTTTCTTTACGCTAATCCCATGTCTCGGTTGCTTTGAGGGAAGGTACAGAGTCCTTTTAGAATCTCTAGGGATTTCGCATGAATTGTTTGCATTTCTAGGACTGCAATGAACCTTTTAATAGCTTTAGAAACATTAATTTGTTGATTTATATCGGATCCACCGAACGAAAATGTGCGAATAATGTGAAAAATTGCGTGTTATCGCATCTCAACCCATTATCAACCCGGTTTATGCGTCGTGGTGGCCAGCCGAGAGTGTAAATTATCAGCTGACTTTCCTGGAAACTAAATCCCATATTTTTTTTCGTTTAAAAACTACAGGATAACGAATGGTTTCTCATCAAAGAAAACAAAGTTCAGAATTTCATCACTTGCGGCCAAGCGAAGCAAGGCCTCTTCACGGTCTCAAGACCATAATTCCTCCAAAAAGTAACATACCGTAAAAAAATAACTGATTCTGAAATTTTATGAAATTCCCAACATTTTTTGGTTTTATTCAATAAAATCCTAACAAAAATGGAAAATATATGGCGTTTTAACTGTGCTGCAGTTTTTTTGCCTCACCCTGTACGTTCTGTCCACTCTGACCGCAACTCTGGGATGATGATGGACGAGTGCGGTTTACGAGATATTGCCAGCGTGAATCGCGCACTCCGACTCCGGGACGAGCGTCCCCTAAAACCATAAAATCTATCGCCACCAAAACGGATGAATGTCCTTTTTCGGTCTCGCAATCGATTGCCATCCTCCGTTTCGCTGGGTTTCGGTGTCGGTTTCGGTTCGGCATGAAAACTCATCGAAAAATCGATCTAACGCGCCCGGTCGCGAAGCACAGCAAGTCTGAGGCCTGGCCGAAGGGTAAAGGCCGATTGCCGGCTGGTGGGACAAAGTTTTATGCTTTATTGGGCCCCCACTTCAGCCGGGCGCAATGATGCCAATGTTTAGTGCTCTCTAAATATACATTTTGACCGATTTTCGATTGGATTCGCCAGCATTACCAAGGCCCAGTAAGGTTACCGGAGCATGGGTTAAAATAAATAAATGGAAAAAAAACAGCTCTCCAGCATAATGTTCGCTTCGGTGAAGCCATTTCCTGGTCCCTAAACCAGGGGCGAGCGTTTCATATTCAATATTTAATGTTTCTGCTTTGTGCTGTGCGAGAAAATCGCTTGCTGGTACAGAGCGTCATAAACATTACCACCTATTTGCTATAGGATACTCTATCTACGGACAACTCAACCGACATTAAAGCAGACCTATCCACACATGCATGTAATAGTAAATACAGTATGTGCGCTTTCGAACTTTGCACATTATTCTTTCTGTTTGCCACTAGTGCCACCATTCTTGGGGCCATTAACTGGCCCGTCAACTAACTGGCAATGGTGTTAACCCGGCACGAGGCATTTTTCCAGGTTTCGCACCAGGTTCACTATCGCTAGCACTCGGTTCTGGACCGGCACTGTCATATTCGTGCTGCACCCCTAGATCAGGTGTTCAGCCCATATATTTTCAGCCTGCCATCGATCGGAAGCGTTCCTTACATTAGAACGATGCCTACGATTTAGTCGGTGCAGAACGAAATACCGTACCATATTGCATTATGCTGCGATGCACAAATGGGCACCGTGAGAGAGGGTAATTACCGATACCAGGCTAGTCATGTGCACAAACACCGACACCGGCATCGGGAATTCTTTTATCTGAATGGTAATAAAGAGAGAGCATGGCACTAGATATGTGGGAATGCATAAATATTCCCATCCAACATCCTTGACACAGATTGCAGCTTTATTTGTGAGCTCGAAGTTAGTTGGAACACGATAGAATCGGTGTTTGGAAAACGATTAAAGTTCCTCTATGAAATTTTCTATCGAGCAAAAACCCCACGCTCGCTGTCAGTGGCAATTGGCTACACTGTATCATCTTGCTGTTGACAGGCTCGAAAAGAGAAGATGTTTCTAGTGCATCTACCACTACTATAAGACCTTGCCAGGGCATTACAAGCCCCTAAGCCATGAAGAAAAGTGTGCGATCTCGAATAAGCTCCAATATCTCTTAATAGCTTGAAGTAGCTCTTGCTCAAAAGAGTGCCACAGCAAATGGAATTCCAGGCAATGGCTTTGGTTGTCGTTTCAGAGACTGCGTATCTCAACTAACTAAGCGAATCGCGGTAGTGCAATGCTGTCCCAGATTGTTTGTGGCTCTTATCCGCCACCATGGATCCTTTCGCGAGATTGTGATGAAAGGCGAAGTGACTGGATAAGTGCACTTCCGCTCAGGAGATTGAATTCGTGGTCCTCCTCGGGTTGCACTCAAAACGCTTGAAGGTGACAGACGCTTTCCATGCAAAACTTCACATAAAAAAAGGGAAATACTACCGAGCGCATCGTCACTTGGTAGAGACCGTTACTTTCTGCTTCGCGCTTTGAGCGCCGCTCGAAGGGTTGTGACACTTTGCCATCTTAAGTGTGTATAGCTTGTGTTCTTTCATTAAGTTGCATAGAGCAAGTGGCTCGCTGGATCTGACAGTGCGATGAAGGTTGAGCAAATGTGCCAATTGTGTTAGGGTTGAATTTAAACTATTTTGCGAGACTCCATACGATTGTATTTACTTAACAGATAGCATTATCTATTACCATTGAAGTCTTAAATTACTACTTTCAAATAACCGATTTTGAACACTTGCGCACTGTTATTTTAGTGCCGCTTAATACGTGATTTTATCAAGTCATTTTCATTGGATGTACTTTTTCTTAGTACTTAAAATCTTAAGCAACAGTTTCTCTCAAGCTAATTTAAATCTGTTCATTTTTAGTGAAATATCATTCAGTCGAAATCAAATCTAGAATAACAGTTAACTAAAACATTTAGATCGTGCTCCGGTTATTTCTATTCATTTCTATCCTTTAGTTCAGTTCTTCACAATTGATAACTTAATTTAATGTTAGACCACATGGATGACTTGCTGGCCGTTAATCGAGATGCCACATTTTACGAGCGGTTGTTTTTCGCACAATATGTTGATATGTGATCGCACAATATTGAGCCTTTGGTGTGGGGTTGTTATATAACCTGGATTAAAGGATTAACATTGGTTGATCTTTAGATGCTAGTCGTAGCATCAACTACTAATAAGCCGCTTAACTTCCACGATGATCGACATTTTTACAATCAATCTATGCGAGGTAGATCTGAAACATAAACAGAGTGTAGATACAGAAACGTAAAAATCACTAAAAATGCTAATTACTATAATTACTAATGAATTACTTATCAAAATATAAGAAATGCGTCTTCAAATCAAATTGTTTTGCTGAAGTATTACTGCAAATTATAAAATGTGATGTTGGCCAGATCTTCTAGATAAATCACTGCATCAGTACCAAAGAGTTCCGCGAGAGATAACAGCCGTAATCGTTTTCACTGCCAGCATCGTTTTTTAATTACTTTTCCTTTTGTTTTCGGACACCCTCGGTCGGATTTCAGACTCGCTTTCTCGCGATTGCTGACTGTGCCTGATGTTTGTTTCATTATTTTCGTTCTTTCTCGTTTGGTACAACCACAGGCACGCCAACCACGGCGGTATCTCTGCTCTGTCGACCGGCGCCATGGCAGAAAAATATATATTTTCCCTCAAAGACAAAATTTGTCTCGAGAAGGTGCTTCGTGTACAAAAGGATAAAAGCCACGCCTGGAAAGTCACCGGAAGGAGGACGGATGGTACCGGGGCGTTCGAGTTGGGAAACTTTGCGCGACCGGTTTGATAGAGTGCTATGTAGAAGTGGTTCAACCGGAATAGAAGCGAAAATTCGTTTTCCTAAAAGCCATTTTCTCCGGCTTTGGAAACCTATTTCGCCTGAAAAGCGGTTCGCCTTTGATGTTTGCCCGGCCCGGCCAGCGAAGCATAAAGGCTTACGGCGCACAGCACAACATTCAAACCAAATGGAACGCGCTCGCATACACACATTCACACAGCAACAGAAGTTGTGTTTTAATTCCTTTCCACTTACATAATCCATCGATACTTATCGGATTTTACACTTTGATTGGTGATCTGTGAAGCTTACACTGATTGCTCGGGCCACGGATCCGGCTGCCGGCAGTGGTTTGGGATGGCATTAGTGGTATTCGGTTTTAAAATTGTACAAGTAACACTTTCGGCTCTAATGTAATTACAGAAGATGATCCAGGCTGAGGGGATCGGTCAAAGTTGTGACAATCTCGAGGGGGAGGTGTATTAGATCGATACGAAAGATTTGCTTTTGTGCTGATTGGCCAAACGGATTGTGAACGATTTAGAGTGAAAAACTCGCTGCGAACGAAATGTTTGTGAATAGAAATAACTGCTTATCATGAAAACCATCGACCATCGTTATTCCATTCCAGGAAATAGAACAAACACACGACAACAGCAACACAAACCTCTCGGGCCGTTCTCCAGTGCAAAGTGCGAAAAGGAAAATTATGGAAAAATCATGGGAAAATCCTTTTCCAATGCCGGCACTTGCACAAAATCCCTGATCCAGTCCAGTAAACACAATTTCCCTTACACACATCATGGTCCGGAGTAGAGTTCTATTGAAATGCCACTGAGTTTGCCGTACGAATGCGATTGTCGCTGCCGTAGCTACTTTGAGGAAAAAGAGCGGAAAATGTTATCTTCACTTCAACAGTGAAGGTTCTCTGTAAGCCGCAAACCGGTATCAAGCAAGTGATGATTGTCTGTCACTGTCACTATCCACTCACCGATGCTACACCAGAGCAGAGCAAGCACGTAGCCTAACTTGGCACAAACGAACCCACGGCCACTGTCTGTCGCCAGCATACATTGATGCGTCAAACTCGCTTCGCGTATGCGGGAAGCGGAATGCTGCAGTCGATCACAAAAGTGTTAGGATGCCCTTCCATTCGAACGGATTGCGCTGACATCCGGCACATCTACACCTCCGTCGAGCAAATTGGGTTAACCCCATCCCCACCGGGCATCCACGAAAGGTTTCCGTCTTTTTTTGACGCCTCACAAATACACGACCCCTTCGGATGCGCCCCATTGGGAATGCCCGAATGTCCGCACTTGAACTCGAAAGTGTCGCACAATGCGTACCCGATGGTGTAGGCTTTTCCATCAGCAATCGAACTACAACGCGCCACTAGCCGACAATCGACATTGGCGTGTGCTTCACTGGATCACATTGTGATTGCACCGAACGGAAGGAACTGGACGCTGTTTGGACGCGTAGATGTGTCCCCGTTTGATCATCCAACACTCACTGCCTGGCTAACATTTTGAACGTTCTCGTGGCGATGCGACGGCATCGTCATCATAGTCATCATCACCGTCATCAACTTCTCCTGCTAGCGACAAGGGATGACATTAACTGTGATGCTCGGATAGAGGTCCTTGGAGATATCGGCCCTTCGTTCAGGTCCCTTCTGACAGCCCAATCGGTCTCCTGGGAAAGTGCCACGGCTACATTCCGGGATCCGGGAAACAATCGACCGTCGATCAAGTGTGGCATCTGCTCCCACACGAGGGAATCGGTCGTGCGAAAATCATTCGCCAATTATCCGGTTGCGTGTAGGTGAGCAAAGCTTCCAACCTACGCCCAACACACATTGACGCGTATTGTATCCTCACCCCAGAGCTCACAGCATCGTTCTGCTTCTTCCGAGCGCGAAGGACAATCGTACTTCATCTGGGGACATTTTTTTTTTGTTTGGCTGCTTCTCAGTTCGCCAGGAAGAATGCCAAGAGTCATCCACATCAGAAGGGTTGAGTCCACCATCTCTACACTCCGGTACTCCGGCAATTCGATTAGACTTTGTCGGTGATCTCTTGCACTCTCTCGGTTCTTGGGTTCCTAGCACACCACAAAAAAACGGGTGGCCAGTGGCTGGTTGTATCATTGGTAAATTTGATTAGTGCGAAGCTCCGGACTGCTGGATTTGTATCGGGGAACTGACAGTCTCCCACACGACGACGCTTTTGATGTATAGCCTCTAATAACATCAGGTTCTGGGGCAAGAGGTCAACCGACGTGGTTAAATGTATTTCAGCTCGATGTCATGGTCTTGTTTGTGAAGCTCCCGCAATGAGGTCAGAAATCTGAAGATGGACTCGATATCATTTTGAGAGCATTTTTGATTAAAATGTTACTTAAAGCTATCGTCCGTGACCAGAAAGGGCCAGCTGATGCTCGCTCTCTCTACGCATGGTAGGAATGTATAAGGCTTGTAAAGACAGAAGAGCTGCAGCGACTTGAAGAAAGCACGTCCCTGGAAAGCCATCGAGCTGGCGACATGGCGTTTAACGTTTCCCTTGCCGACGCTAACGACGAGTCCCGAAGGAATGTGCGGAGTAATGCTTCCTTGGAGATTTCATCCATTATGGGAGGAAAGCGAGAACTCAAAACCGGCGGCACAATCGTGTCAACAATTCACTTTTTATTGGGACGCCGAGCGTCAATGTCACAATGTCTGTCACGCAAAGCGACGACTACGGATTGAGCCGGATCAACCGGGGGCCGGCTTGGCGTTGGTGCTGTCACCCTCGATTGACAACGAACGGTCATAAAGGTTCGCGGGCGACATCCCTTCACTCGTAATCATTCATTCCCCTCATCTCCAACGCTGCTGATACCAGAGAGCGGTTGGAAAATCGGCGGGATCAGCGAATAACGCATGGAAGTTCCGGTCGAAGCTCTCGATGGAGTCGTCTGGAACCCCGAAAGTAGCGCGCCATGTATATGAGGGAGTGTGGCTAAGATATGGCACAGCTACTGGCTACAGACGAGTGAAAGCGTACCCTCAATGAAGGTTGTAATGCGTGCCCGGGAATGGCGCACTTTGTGGCTCACCGATGGGGTCGTTTCGTGGCACCATGTTCCTGTTTTTCGTGGCATTTCCATTCCACCACGATAACCATGCCGGTGTTTTATTTTTCCCACAAGATATTGAATATTCACAATTTTCCAATTTTCGTTCAGTCGGAAAAATCATTTGACGATAAATATTTCGCCGGAATCGGTAACTATGGCGTGGTGCCGTAGTCGGTAGAGAACTCAACAGACGACGCTGCTGCTACGCGTCAAGTGGATTGTTTTATGCTTCCGCACGATGGTCGTGCATCATTCGGACCATTTACCTCCCAACACAAGTGCTTTCACCAGTGAGGGTGGCTCTGATTGTCGCAAATTTAGCATTACTTTGTGGATGGTTCGATAGATGCTTGCCCTTTTAACAATTGAGTTTAATTTCATTAGAGATGTTTCTTAAAATGAATATTAAGTTATTCAACTAAAACTCAACATACAACTTAAGGAATGGGGATAAATAATGCAAATATTATGCACTTTTCTCTATAACAATCCTGTTTTACTTTAGAAAGCATTTCGGCAAATGGTCAAATCTCCACTGTTGGAACCAAAAGGATGTACGGTCGCAATAGTGGTACTTTGGCCACGATGCATCGCAGAACAGAAACAAGAACGACGAAGCGAATGGGCACTGAATGGCCTCGGTTGTGACCCAACAGTAGTGACGTCCGATATATTCTCGCATCATTAAACGCTCATAATAAAATTTCGAATAACGAAAACCAGTCGGTACAATGGAGCGGAATAAACGGGGAACATGCTGATGTTGCTTTCGCCGCCACTAGGAATGCCAGCGGAGTTTTTTTCCATTGTTTCGGATTGCGTTCACACGAGTGTGACAGATTGTGTGTAAGAAAGTCGTGGTCAAAGAGGACATTTCAGTGTTCAAAAAGCAGACAGCTGCCATTCACAGCTTGGTTCCAGCCTCGATTTTCCTGGCGTTAGCTTTAGGGTTAATGGTGATGCTTTCATTTCCATGTTTTGGCTATCCTTTCAACTTATTCAAATTTTGTTCGGTGGTTTAATATAAATGATGGAATGGATAAACCAGTTGATCACCCATTCTAAAGAGATCAGTAAATGAATCCTTCCCATGTCACTGCATCCACAATAAACTAACCTTCGATTCGTCCACGGAAAGAAAGGAAGCAACATTATTCTTTACCTCCAATCATAGGAAAACAAGGAAAACAGTTCCAATTTGTCACGCGTTGCTCGATGTGTGACCTACGCGTTTCGTTTGGAAGAAGAAAAGTGATCATGCGGCCGAGGTAGAATGGTCCGGGATGGAAGAAAGTTTATGAAATTTTATGGAATGTCATCAAAAATTACTAGCCAAAGGGGAAAAAGAAATCCTTTTCCGTTCCCCCATTTTTCCGCATTCTCTTTCGCTCTCACTAGCCATCGTTATTGTCTTCGTTCCACGTGTATAAAGGGAAACTTTTGCTCCCAGCATAGGAGTTTGTGGAAGCTCGGATGGTGCTGCATCATAACGAGATGAAACAGACTGTAGCGTAGGGAATTTGGTTCACAAGTTATGGCACTCCGAATAGCGGAACCTTCAGTAAAGGAACGGCCAGTTATAAAACTAGACCCGAAACAAGCGGTCCACTATAGATGAGCCCTTTCCGGAGGGACAAATGACGGTGTGTCCATTAGAGAATGTTTGCTGAACATCTCACATCTCGTTCCTCTCCTTTTTATGTGATTGATCAACACGCCAGGAGCATTGTATGGATCAAATGGTTTGGTTGGGGAATTGTTTCTGTCACCCGTAAAATAGACAGATTATTCATTATTGTTCTATTGTTTTTTTTTCGATGGTTTTCACCATCTGCAACCGAAGTAGGAATCGAGTTGGTTTTTA
>NC_064877.1:45880000-45882500 GCF_943734665.1 Anopheles aquasalis
TAAGCTTTTCTATTCCCGTTGCAGATCCTGAAAAAATTGGTTCAATCGGGACGATTAGAGATTACGACTGGTGGCTGGGTCATGACGGACGAAGCGAACGCTCATCTCTATGCAATGGTTGATCAGCTTATCGAAGGTAAGATGCAACAGTAGAAAACGGTTCTCATAAAAAAGACTCCGTCTGATCTGCTTTCCTTCTGCTTTCCCTACTGTTCTGTTCCAGGTCATCAATGGGTGAAGTCAAACCTCAACATAACACCCAAGACGGGCTGGAGTATCGATCCGTTTGGGCATGGCAGTACCGTACCGTACTTGTTGGCTGCATCCGGCTTCAAGGGAACCATCATCCAACGAATCCACTACGCGTGGAAGCAATGGTTCGCCCGCCATCGGTACGGTGATTTCCTGTGGAAACCGTACTGGAAGGGATCAGCAGCCAGCACGAACGATCATACACTGCTCACGCACAACATGCCGTTCGATATCTACTCGATCAAGCACTCGTGTGGACCACATCCGTTCATCTGTTTGAACTTTGACTTCCGAAAAATACCGGGCGAGTACACGGAATATTCCATCAAGGCGCAGTTCATCACGCAGGAGAACATCGAAGCGAAGGCGGACCTTCTGATGGAGCAGTACTCAAGGACCGCTTCTCTGTTCCCGCACAACGTCGCCTTGATCCCGGTGGGTGACGATTTCCGGTACAACAAGGAGAAAGAGATGGAGCAACAGTACACCAACTACAAGAAGCTGATCGACTACATCAACGAGCATCGAAAGAAGTACAACGCCGAGATCAGCTTCGGAACGCCTGTCGATTATTTCAACGCGATCCGGGAACGGTACGATCGTTTTCCGACTCTGAAGGGCGATTTCTTCGTGTACGCGGACATTTTCAACGAAGGACGACCGGCGTACTGGTCCGGATACTTCACGACGCGGCCCTACTACAAGATACTGAGCCGTGAGTTGGAGCACAATCTGCGCAGCCTCGAGATTCTCTTCACGATCGCGTTCAATCGAGCGCGTCAGGAGGGCAGCTCGAACGCGTTCAAGATCTACGAGAAGAACTACGAAAAGATGATACTGGCGCGGCGGAATCTGGGGTTGTTCCAGCATCATGACGCGATCACCGGCACGTCGAAGGCGAACGTGATGCGGGACTATGCACTGCGGTTGTTTGAAAGCATTGAGGACACGGTGAAGTTGCAGGAGAAGACGATCGAGCTGCTGGTACAGCGGAAGCCACTAGAGCACAGCTTCCTGATCGGGGAGCTCGAGCGAGACAACTTTGGCAAGCTGCCACGCAAGACGCCCATCATTGTGACGGAGGGCGGTCGCAGTGCGGACTTTATCGCGTACAATGCGCTCGCCCAGGAGCGGCTGGAGGTGATCACGATCCGCACACTGACGCCGCGTGTCAAAATCCTGGACGCAAACGGTCGGACGGTCGAGATCCAGATCAACCCCGTGTGGAACATCACGGAAACGTCCTACACGTCGCGCAAGATCGTGCCCTCCGACAAAGAGTACGAGGTGATGTTCGTGGCAAAGTTGGCCCCACTCTCGCTGACCACCTTTACGGCGGCATACGATGAGGACGGGTACCAGGGCAAGATGGCGACACTGTACTGTAACGAGTGTCAGGACGAGAAGAACAAAGCGTTTGAGGTGCGCAATAAGCAACCGGGCGATATACAGCTGGAGAACTACAAGATGCGGTTGTTGTTTGACGAGCAGAGCGGTTTCCTCAAGTCGGTCACGAAGAAGAACATGGGCAAGCAGATCCAGTGTGCGATCAAGTTTGCGGCGTACAAGAGCGCTCAGTTCCACTCCGGTGCGTACCTTTTCAAGACCGATCCGGAGCAGCGCAGTTCGGAGAAGGATGTGCTGGAGCAGTACGGTGATCTCACAATTCTGATTACCTCCGGTCCGTTGGCCAGCGATGTCACGGCCATCTATGGACCGTTCCTGGCCCACACCGTGCGCATTTACAACTCGAACAGCGTGCTCGATAGTGCGATCTACATTGAGAACGATATTGACTTCGAAACGCCGCCAAAGAATCGTGAAACCGAACTCTTTATGCGCTTCATTACCGATATCGAGAATGGGGCGAGTGAAAATCCCGAGTTCTACTCCGACCTGAACGGCTTCCAGTATCAGAAACGCGTGAAAGTGTCCACCATTGGTGTGGAGGGCAACTACTTCCCGATCACGTCGGGTGCCTTCATTCAGGATGAGCGAATGCGCCTGACGCTTCTCACGACACACGCCCAGGGTGCTGCCAGTTTGGAACCGGGGCAACTCGAGGTCATGCTGGACCGACGCACGCTCTACGATGATTACCGTGGTATGGGTGAAGGAGTGATCGATAGCCGATTGACACGGCACCGTTTCTGGTTGACGCTGGAAACGATCGATGGTGCACCACGATCCAGTGCGACTGGTGACAATGGTGATAGCTCCGAGAACCGTAAACCTTCTGCCAACGAGG
>NC_064877.1:45887500-45892500 GCF_943734665.1 Anopheles aquasalis
CACCGACGCGCTGGTGTTGATGATCCTTGCTGAGGCCCCCTATCGAGCCGAGGCTGTTTCGTAGCCAGCTGGGCCACGACAGATTTGCATGCGAGCCCGTCTGCTGCACATCCTGGCCGTTAGATCTGTGGAGAGTGAGGGCAAAGGAGAGATATTAGTGGGAGTCAATCAACGGTACCGTTACGGTTGGATTCCATTGAAAAAGAAGAGTATCGTCGGCGGTTCTTCCAAGGTCAATTGTCATTCCAGTTTGATGAAGTGATTCGTTTGTTATTTCATTACTTCATCGTGATCCTTGTCGTATCCAGCACTCACTGGTCGGGAGCAATTGTGTTAGCATTGGTGTCGATTTGTGATTCTTTGCCAACTCAATGTTTGTGACGTAGCTAAATACAACTTTATTCAAATTCATGCCAATGCCAATGCCAATTCGGGATGTGACGCGTGTGAAGAAAGGATGTTCGAAGGCAGAAACAGTAACTACAATGATTTGCATATTATTGGCATCCGGAAGCAGAAAGCGCCGGCTGTGTGTGCACTGGCCTCGAACGAACTCGAGCGCATTCAATCTCGAAAAACTATTCATTGTCAGTGGCCTCTGGCATATGCATATGCATCGCATCGGACTGGCAACTCCATTAGATTTCCTGTCTCTTGCTCGGTGGTGGTTCTACGCCTTTGACAATGACAAATTCAGTGTGGTCTTTTGATTGCTCTGTACCGTCACAGAAGCGCCCTCGAAGCGGTTCGACGATGAGCCAGGACGGTTCTGTTCGATGTTCAGTCGTTACTTCAGCAGCCATTCTTTATTGAGCAACAACATTGGGTGCCCACTAGAAACCAAAGTCTGGTCGGATTAAGAGAAAGATATGTTGTTTGGTATTCTAAAAGATCGGTGTGGTCAACATAAAAACCAACTCGATTCCTACTTCGGTTGCAGATGGTGAAAACCATCGAAAAAAAACAATAGTAATGAATAATCTGTCTGTTTTACGGGTGACAGAAACAATTCCCCAACCAAACCATTTGATCCATACAATGCTCCTGGCGTGTTGATCAATCACATAAAAAGGAGGGAAACGAGATGTGATATGTTAGGCAAACATTCTCTAATGGACACACCGTCATTTGTCCCTCCGGAAAGGGCGCATCTATAGTGAACCGCTTGTTTCGGGTCTAGTTTTATAACTGGCCGTTCCTTTACCGTTGGTTCCGCTATTCGGAGTGCCATAACTTGTGAACCAAATTCCCTGCGCTACAGTCTGTTTCATCTCGTTATGATGCTGCACCATCCGAGCTTCCACAAACTCCTATGCTGGGAGCAAAAGTTTCCCTTTATACACGTGGAACGAAGACAATAACGATGGCTAGTGAGAGCGAGAGAGAATGCGGAAAAAAGGGGGAATGGAAAAGGATTTCTTTTTCCCCTTTGGCTAGTAATTTTTGATGACATTCCATAAAATTTCATAAACTTTCTTCCATCCCGGACCACTCTACCTCGGTCACATGATCACTTTTCTTCTACCAAGCACACACGAAGCGCGTTGGCCACACATCGAGCAACGCGTGACAAATTGGAACTGTTTTCCTTGTTTTCCCATGATTGGAGGTAAAGAATAATGTTGCTTCCTATCTTTCCGTGGACAAACCGATGGTTAGATTAATGTGGATTCAGTGACATGGAAAGGATTCATTTACTGATGTTTTTAGAATTCTTGGAAGATCAACTGGTTTATCCATTCCATCATTTATATTAAACCATCGAGCAATCTGCCCTAAATGTAATCCGATTATAAATGAAATTTAATAACGAAACGCGAGCTAACATATATTTTATCATTTTGTTGTTAATTGGATTGATTCATTTTTGAAAGGAAAGCCAAAGCGTTGAAGGGAAAGCATCACCATTAACCCTAAAGCTAACGCCAGGAAAATCGAAGCTGGAACCAAACTGTGGATGGCAGCTGTCTGCTTTTTGAACACTGAAATGTCCATTTCGACCACGACTTTCTTACACACAATCTGTCACACTCGTGTGTACGCAATCCGAAACAATGGAAAAAAAATCCGCTGGCATTCCTAGTGGCGGCGAAAGCAACATCAGCATGTTCCCCGTTTATTCCGCTCCATTGTACCGACTGGTTTTCGTTATTCGAAATTTTATTATGAGCGTTTAATGATGCGAGAATACATCGGACGTCACTACTGTTGGGTCACAACCGAGGCCATTCAGTGCGCATTCGCATCGTTGTTCTTGTTTCTGTTCTGCGATGCATCGTGGCCAAAGTACCACTAATGGGACCGTACATCCTTTTGGTTCCAACAGTGGAGATTTGACCATTTGCCGAAATGCTTTCTAAAGTAAAACAGGATTGTTATAGAGAAAAGTGTATAATAATTACATTACTTATCCCCATCCTTTTTTGCGTTGTATGTTGAGTGTTAGAAACCAAATATTATAAAGTAAAACAGTTGAATAACTTAATATTCATTTTAAGAAACATCTCTAATGAAATTAAACTCAATTGTTTTGATCGCAAGCATCTATCGAAGCATCCACAAAGTAATGCTAAATTTGCGACAATCAGAGCCACCCCCACTGGTGAAAACCCTTGTGTTGGGAGGTAAATGGTCCGAATGATGCACGACCATCGTGCGGAAGAATAAAACAATCCACTTGACGCGTAGCAGCAGCGTCGTCTGTTGAGTTCTCTACCGACTACGGCACCACGCCATAGTTACCGATTCCGGCGAAATATTTATCGTCGAATGATTTTTCCGACTGAACGAAAATTGGAAAATTGTGAATTTTCAATATCTTGTGGGAAAAATAAAACACCAGCGGTGGAATGGAAATGCCACGAAAAACAGGAACATGGTGCAACGAAACGACCCCATCGGTGAGCCACAAAGTGCGCCATTCCCGGGCACGCATTACAACCTTCATTGAGGGTACGCTTTCACTCGTCTGTAGTCAGAGGCTGTGCCATATCTTAGCCACACTCCCTCATATACATAGCGCGGTGCTTTGGGGGTTCCAGACGAGAGCTTCGACCGGAACTTGCGTTATTCGCTAACGATGGCGAGTGAGCGCGTTATTCGCTGATCCCGCCGAATTTCCAACCGCTCTCTGGTATCAGGAGCGTTGGAGATGAGGGGAATGAATGATTACGAGTGAAGGGATCTCGCCCGCGAACCTTTATGACCGTTCGTTGTCAATGGAGGGTGACAGCACCAACGCCAAGCCGGCCCCCGGTTGATCCGGCTCAATCCGTAGTTGTCGCTTTGCGTGACAGACATTGTGACATTGACGCTCGGCGTCCCAATAAAAAGTGAATTGTTGACACGATTGTGCCGCCGGTTTTGAGTTCTCGCTTTCCTCCCATAATGGATGAAATCTCCAAGGAAGCATTACTCCGCACATTCCTTCGGGACTCGTCGTTAGCGTCGGCAAGGGAAACGTTAAACGCCATGTCGCCAGCTCGATGGCTTTCCAGGGACGTGCTTTCTTCAAGTCGCTGCAGCTCTTCTGTCTTTACAAGCCTTATACATTCCTACCATGCGTAGAAAGAGCGAGCATCGGCTGGCCCTTTCTGGTCACGGACGATAGCTTTAAGTAACATTTTAATCAAAAATGCTCTCAAAATGATATTGAGTCCATCTCCAGATTTCTGACCTCATTGCGGAAGCTTCACAAACAAGACCATGACATCGAGCTGAAATACATTTAACCACGTCGGTTGACCTCTTGCCCCAGAGCCTGATGTTATTAGAGGCGATACATCAAAAGCGTTGTCGTGTGGGAGACAAGTCCAGCAGTCCGGAGCTGCGCACTAATCAAATTTACCAATGATACAACCAGCCACTGGCCACTCGTTTTTTGTGGTGTGCTATTTACCCAAGCGCAGAGAGAGTGCAAGAGATCACCGACAGAGTCTAATCGAATTGTCCGAGTACCGAAGTGTAGAGATAGTGGACTCAACCCTTCGGATGTGGATGACTCTTGGCATTCTTCCTGGCGAACGGAGAAGCAGCCAAACAAAAAAAATGTCCCAGATGAAGTACGATTGTCCTTCGCGCTCGTAAGAAGCAGAACGATGGTATGGGCTCTTGAGGCGTCAATGTATAGATTTGATGCTTTGTTCACCTATCGTTTGGAATGCACCATTTCTCTGGCCACTACGGTAGTAATTAAGTCCATCCTCTGCAGTTCCACGACGGACGGTTGTAGTCAATTTATGGAGATGTAGTACAAACAGAACAGAATCGCGGCAGACGCTGACACCAACCTGATGCATCGGATCGGCCCCCGTCGAGCATCTCTAGTGTTGCTTCTTTTGGCTCAAAATATATTCCCACGAGGGAAAATGCTCCAGGTAGATGAAACAAATTTGTATTATCTTTATGCATGAGATCCGCGGGTTGGGAAGATGTTTTGTAGCATCGCTTTCATGCGCTCGCAGCACGTCTCTGTGGGTGAAGTTGCTTGGTGTAGTGGCGCATTCCTGTTGCTGCTTATGAACCGATCGTCGTTCGTCAATGCTGCGGAGCCTTTACGTTCGAGGCATCGCTGTGAATCTAACATTAATGCTAAACATTGTGTGCCTTTCTATTCTAAACTTGTGATGTATACTGGGGGCTGTTAAAGAAAATGCTGTTTAAGGGAACTCGCTCATAATAACGGCGAATGCGCTACAGTTGGTGTTAGTTCGAGTGAGACTTGCAAGGAGTTTTTGAGGGTAGAAAAACGCAAAACTGATACTGCATCAAAGCTACAGACACCATGCGTTCAGATCTGTGAGGAAGAACTCGCCTGGTAAAGCGTTCCTTTTTTCTAATTCAACATTGGGACGCACTGATAAGTTCTGAAGGACCACCTTTTGTCGCGCGCCAGAAGGCAGGCACAGAGGCCGGAAAATCTACGGCCGAGCCACAACATGGGCGTCTTCAAATTTCGGATAGCGCACCGGCAAGTACCACACATCTCGTGTTGTTACTGT